>NC_079898.1:22615363-22915363 GCF_024868665.1 Triplophysa rosa | reverse complement strand
TGCCATTTGGGACAGGGCCTCAAGTGCCTTGTGATACTTCACAGCTGGTTTTAATTAAAAACCGGCAAAACCGACAACTCTCTGACTTGCTTTATTCTGTTACATATCCGTGTATTAATCATTAAATTGAACTGTTAAGTAGATTGTGTTACCTGCCTGTCTAACAACGTGTGTTTATACATAAAATAAAATAAGCGTTTGTCTTTTCAAAAGTTCTAACAGGTTTTATGAAGTTTATTGAGCTGGCTCGTGCGATTTCGGATAAACGGCTTTAAAAGTTGTCACGTGAATTCCGGTAAGGGAACATAGGGAGCATCGATGCTCACTAGTTTTTGCGTTGCATTGTGGGAATTTTTAGGGAGCGAACGTTTCAGTGCACTGGAAAGATTTTGAGATTAAGCCACACACAGCCAGTGTTTGGGGGAGAAGAGAGAAGTTTTCGCGGGGCAGTCCTAGCAAAACGGATGCGGGGACTATATGTAGTGACGTAAATCTGCGGCGGTTCGCGAATCGGGCTAGGGCACGAGTCGTTTGGGTGATTCAGAGTCGACTCCCTTTTTTTCCCAAGCTAATAACTTTGTTATTCATTCACCTTCGGCTCTACAACTTGGCAGACTGCTTACATGCACATACGGCAACATTACACACTGCATGAAATGTAATTTACATGATCTCGTAATATGTGTACTCTCAAAAAAAATGTTTTCAATGTTTGTTTGTTTTGGACAGAATAGCGACGTATAGAAATCAATGTATCTGGGAAGTTGCACACTGTTGTAATGCACATGTGTAAATGTTTAGAAATAAATCTTCATGACTTAAAGAACATATACAGATAAATAAAGGTATTTATCTGTATTTAGATTTCAGAATGAGCACATTTGTCATATGTTGAGGTGTCTCGTTAGTCTGCTGATCTGATATGTACGCAACTTGAAAACGAACTCACTCTGTATCTAATAAGAGGGTAAAATCCCCGACTTTAAATAATGAACCATTTACATGTTTAAGACGTTTGCCTTGTAATAATTTACTGAGAGACTTTAGATATAAAAACGGGGACTGGTAAATTACTGTTTTCTCATGAATATGTGCTAACTCCCAATTCATTTAATAGAACGTTTGGGCATACCAACATGGCGGCGCGGTAGCTTCAGTGTAATGACGTCATGAGCAATTCAGTCATTTATATAGATCAGTGGGCACGACACCGAAGAGGGATTGTTGATCTTCACAATCACCTCTCTCCCCCGGGGAAGACTTAAGCTCAGGAGTTCAAAGCACAGAGAGGTATGTCAGAACACAGCGGCAGCGTTTTGCTTAGGGCCTCTGCAGCAGAAGATCCGCATTTTCTTTAGATGGAATGTAAATTGAATTAAAGTCTGCTGATGATTCCATATGCTGAACCTCTAACAGCCTCTGGCTACACGTGTAGGTATGCGTTTAAGAAATTTTGATCTTAAAAACGACTCTTCAAGGCAAACAGAGAAACTAAACGTGATTATACAGTAGCTGGATTTGTTTTCAGCCTCGGGCCCTTTTTCTCTCCTTGCGTTTGTTTGATATTTTTAATGTGTTTAAGACTAACTGATTTCAGCTTTTCTCCTGTGATGCATGAAAGTCACTTTAAAATGTGGAATCTTTTTCACTATGCCATCGCCATCCATTTACTGTAGCTACTTTGCAAAAAAAAGGTAAAATGTTTTTCTTTTTTTAAATATATCATGTCATTTTCAACCAAGTTGTAATTGTCAGTATAATAAATACAATTATAATAATTTATTTTGTTGTATTTTGGATACACACAAGATCATTGAGATCAATAAGTCTTGTGTTCAAATGTTTGATTAGTAATCGCAGTTAAACTAATGAAACATTTACTCTGTTATCACAAGTGTCTTTATTCAAAAGTAGCGTATTCTAACCTTATTAAATACATTTATTGAGGTAACTAATAAACTTTCACCTATGTTTGATTATTTAAATAATCAATAATGAAAAACTACATAAAACATTGAACGTTTAAAGTAGAAAGAGATAATAGCAAACATTTTATTTACTTGTTCAAGAACAACGGCGCAACATGAGAACTATTTTAAAACATTTTCAACCCATTTCTGCACATTTATATTGTGAAATGTAATATTACTGGCCCCTAAATGCAGCACTTGTAGCCTTCTTCATTTGTATGAATGCATCTGATAATAAATAAAATAAATATTTATACATTTATGTATATATATACTGTATATATATATATATATATTGTACCACACTCTCTTTCTTCAAAGAAATATGATTCAAAACTAAGAACAAGATTCACAAAATATTTTTAATGAATTTTTACCCTTGAAAAAACATTTAATTTTCCTGCATCTGTGTTGTAGGATTTAGGCACTGGAGTAACTTTATAGTCGACCTGTATATGTTACTCACTAAATATGGTCTTGAACACACTGATTTAGCCCATATACAGCTGGGGGCATTTCTAAAGATACAAATAATCTTCATTTATCACTATTTTTGAATACACAGAAAAATATGTGGCAGGAATACGGTTTTCAAACAGCTGACATAAAAAGAATATGAGAGGAGTTTCCTTGGAACCAGAAGAAGACCTTTTCATAATACAATTTACTTAATATTATAAAGCAAGCGGTTTAAGATTATTAACCGTGGGAATGAGTGTTTCAAAACACACATGATCAGGGTTTATTTTTATACTGACTTAAATGATAGATTGCTCACTGTGATATAACTGTGATATAACTTTCCTTCTATGTTTTTATGAGGCTTTTCATCAAAACATCCACCTGAAATTCCTTATCTACTCATTATCAGCATCAGCATTAGCAGAGTCCTTCATTCACCTTTTCCTCTCTTTAGAGATGGAGGGAGTTAAGTGTAGGCTTATTCAAAGAGGTTCTGTTTCACTAATCAACACCATGATCATGTTTTCAAAGTATCATGCTTAACTCCCAATAATAGACCTTAAGCTCAGACAGAGGTGTCCCTCCGAATCCCACAATTCCTTAAAGGAAAACAAGAGAAAAACGAGGAGACAAAAACTGGTTGAAATTCAAGCCCAAAGTCACTGACAAAACTCTTTCCAACATCTGCCCCGAAGGAAGTTCAAATTGAGTTTCAATAAACCTTTTTGAGTTTCAATAGCATTATTACGCTAATTTAATTGGATCGTCAGCGTTTAATGGACGTTTTGATGTATTGTTCTCGCCGTTGAATTATCTCTAAACTCGAAACATTTGTGTCTGCTTTAAGTAGAAATATGATGTGTTTCTTAACAGCCGAAACAATAGAAATACAATCCGTAAAACGTATCAGGGTGAAATACTGCAGTTGTCACCAGCCAACACATTTTTTAAGTATAACTTACTGTATGCATCCAGCTGGACTAATGTCTTATTGCTGATGTGTTGCCGTTTTGCATTTCACATGATGCTGAAATCCTCCAGTGTTACCGTGTAAACCTGTCAAGAGCTACAAAACGCCACATTTCTGCCATAAAAAAATCCAGCAAATATATTCATTTGCCGTGCTGCTCTAATTCCTCGTCTCTAGTTCGCATTTAAGTGACACGAAACACTGGAAAGGAACATATTAACAGCCGATAACCATCAGAGATCCAAGCAGTTGAATTCAATGAAATGTTTCTGGTTTATTTGAGCACAGGGTTATGACAGACACAGAAAATGTTTATATCTGCTCTAATTTGGCTTCATGAAGCAAATCAGCGCCAATAAGAAAATCCTCACAGCTCATTTAAGAGTTGAGGGGATAAATCCACCATATGTCGTGTTTTTATGACCCAGGTCTCTTTTTTTGCCCTTTCCACTGCCACCCAGCCCGTGAGGTTAGTGCTAGTGAAACAAAATCCTTGAATATTTTGTCAGAAAACAGTTGGCTCAAGTCTGTTTGTGTAGATGGCAACTGAGCACCAGATTTATCTTCGTTCGCTCTGTGTTAATATGTTTAGTAAGTAACAACACTCGGTGTGGATTATTACAGTAAACTGAGAGTAGAAGCATAAACAAAACCTTAAACGGTCAGTAATCATATTATTGATAAATATTAAATAGTATTATATCACATTATATTTAATCCTGTTAACTTTTCTGTGGTGAACAACCTACAAATGGCTGGAAAGGGAGAAAGCATTTTAACATTGAAAAAAATACACGTATCACAACAACAGCAACATACTGTAATTCCTTAACAAAACCATCAGACATGTTTAAATAGATTATATGCATATATTTTGTGTTTAGTTCACTTTCAACAATTTTAATAGACTTACGTGGAGTGAAGTCCCTCTGTGCCAAAGGGCTGTAACAGGTATTGGTGAACAGTTTTATTTCTTAATGTCCCGGCAAGCTTGATTTTCTTTCTCGACCGATGCAGGTTGATGATGTAAATAGTTACGGACCCTCTGACATAATCGTGGCTGCGAGGAAAAACAACAATTTATTAATAATAATGCAATTTACTCTTCAAATTATACAGCACTATATACATAGTATACAAACTGCTATGCTTACATTTGTAAAACGATTCAAATCCAGCAGTCTCGTTAAACAGAGATATATCCTGTTTTTATTGCATTTTAAAAGTTTAATGAAAAAAGAATCAAATAAGTCACTCTCAAATTATTCTGTACAAATCTTATAGTTAAAACTAATTACAATTCTGGTCTTAATTTTTGCTGATTTGCTTCCCATCATTTCCATCATAACCAAAATGTTTTAGGAAAAACCTGAACTTGAGTAATTCTTTGATATTAACCAGTACAAAAAAAGTACAACTTTGAAACATAAATGCCTACTGAATTAAAAATATGAAATGAAAAGATCCTAAAAAAGGACAAAGAATCTCTCCGATATTTCTTATTATCATTATTGAAGGTCAATGTGGGTGATAAACAGGGAAATTATGGTAAAAGTCTCAAGCCATTAAAACTCACTTCAACTATACAAAAATGAACCAAAATCATCCAGCGGGGCTGGATAAACTTCTCTCCATGCATTGTATTTACTTGTCTAATAATCTGGCTAATTCTGACCTCCGAAAATTCTCTTCCCAGAATTTTATTTACATGAGACGACTCCAAAACCGCCTGTGATTTATTTCAGTATACAAGCAAATGATATGAGCATAGGGAGGCCTCGAGACGACGTCATTTAAAAAGAGATGATTGTTTTCATTTAACTGTAAAAGCATTACCGCCTTCCCAAAATACACAGGGGTGAGAAAAGCTTTAAACATGTTGGATGAATGTGCTTATGTTACAGTGACTCCATCAAACGGGTAAAACTGCTGAAGCACAGGCTTCGGGGAGTATGAAGTATCGGGCAACATGATTAGGCAAACACGATAAAAATCCAATAAGGATTCGAACAAAAAAACTGAAGGAAAACACAGCTGTAGCGAATACCACATGTTGTAAAGGGGCAACTGCTCAGGTCAAAGCTTGGCTTTTGTCAGGCATGCCTGTTAGTAATCTCACCAATCACGAGCAACCGGGGCCATGTGCATCTTTACACCTTGGCGCGGAGCGAACGGAGTTCAAGGGACTTGGTAAAAAGACAAACCAAGTCTGCGTAATGAAAACATCTCTTATGTCATGTGATACATATGTGGTGTCTCAGTTTTAATGGACTTTGGTAACTCGGGTAGATATTTTCCAGAAGGGCGCATTAGATCAGAAGAACAGATCGAAAACGATAAACACTGTCCAAGACTTTGAAACAATGTTCCTCTCCAGCATTCACATGGGGAACGTAAACATGTAATTCTTTGTTTGATGTCAAATCGGTCCTGGGGAAATGTGGAGCATAGAAACCACTCAAAGCAACAGAAAAGGAGGCCTGTTTTGTATAAGGGTGTTGTGATGGATTAGCAAAGATACAGAAAGCATATCCATGACTTGCTAGCCTGGCTATTTTAACCACTAATAGAATAAAAAAACTTGAAAGAGGAACAGATGAAACCAGAATGCTTGCGAAAACAATGACATTTTGAACATTGTTTTTGTTTTCCAGTGACGGAGAGGGAATGCTTAGACTCGTATAATATATAGTTAACATTAAAGAGTGTTATTTTATTGAAAAAAAATTATTTAATAAAATTGCTTGTCTTTCAATAAGGAACGAGTAAAATAAAACTTTCAAAACGGGCAAAGCAGAAATAGTACGGTCTCGGTGAATAGTTTTAGTTGTAAGCCAGATGTTTTGGGTTTCATGCCATTTACAAAGATTACTCGTCCGGTTTGTAGTAGTTTCCGTTTCATGAATAAAACACAACGTGATGAGCTTTTGAATGTGACCCAAAACTATGTCATCTGCACGCCAACACGGGTCAGAAATTGGCTCGGCAACCAGATATCTTCCTTCAACTCTGGTGGTAGCAGAACTGATAATCCAGAGGCCCAAATCCATTTAAATTATATTAAGAGAACAACATACAATTTCATAAATGTAACAAGTGAAGGTCAGATTCATTTTAGTGTTTCTAGTTTAGTGTAAAATTATTTGTTGTCACCTAAATGGGATTGGAAAAAATTAGGGCTCTCAAATGATTAATCGCATCCAAAATAAAAGTTTGTGTTTACATAATACTATATCTCTTTGTCCTGTGCATGTTCATTTTGTATTTATAAACACATACACATACACGTATATATATTTAGGAAACATTTACGTGTGTTTATTTATATTTACCAATAATTTAAATTATATATAAATGTTTATTAATTTGTATATTTTAAATTTTTCTCAAACATATATGTGTATGTGTTTATAAATACAAAATTAATATGCACAGTACGCAGACTTATATTATGTAAACACAAACGTTTATTCTGGATGCGATTAATTAGAAAAATAGCTCTGACTGCAAAAATACATTATTATTATTACATGACACATCTTCTAACTATCTTCTAATATTTTAAAATATGGCTTCAATCGTTTTGGTTAGTAACTTGTGGTGTAGATTGTAGTTTTTTTTAAAAACAGCAATTTCATAACAGCAACATTTCTGTCCTTTTACGTCTATGCCACCGGAGGAATCCTGAAGCCAGGGGCCTACACGAGGCTGTGAAACAGGCCTGTAACTGAGCTGAGAGACACAAGGATCTGTGGCCCGTAAACCTACACTGCTGGTGAAAAGCTGGCAGGTCCCACTCACATCATTCGGGGGTAATAGATAATCATCAAAGAGAACGATGGCACTTTTTATCTGGCCCGGGTACAGACCTTCCTATTGTCCGTTTGGCCCTCCACCGCCCCCGCCTCAAACAGGCTTCTCACCTGGCCGAGCCTCTGGTGCCTTTCAACAGCTCTCACGATGCACAGAGACACTCCACGCACTTGACAATTGATACTTGTTAAATTTTATGGCCTCTCGCTCTGAAAGAGTGGCTGTCTGGACTCTCTAATTTATGTGTTTGAGAATGAACAGGTATGCTTTAAAATCCCGTACCACAGGCATGTTCTCAGGTAACCGGGGTGGATGTAACGCTACAGGTTATTTTGTCAGACAGAATAGAATTCACACACATACAAACATGTTATGGTGCGGTGCGATTACATGCATTCTGACATCTAGTAAACTGCCTACCTAGACAGCATTATTGATGCAAAAAAATGCTGGGCTGTTTTAACCCAAGGTTGGGTAAAATATCACCAAATTCAAACTTTGGGTTTAAAAGAAATCTCTGCCGAGTGGTTTCAAACCACGAGTTAATTGAAACCATTTTTATTTAATTTAAAAAACCTACGGTTGGGTTTGTCCATTTTTTACTCAACCATGGATAAAAATATATTTTTATGAGGTCAGCATTAAATACACATATTTTACCTCGTACATCAAGATGCACCCCAAAATGGTTTATTGTACAAAATTCAATTTAAGTGCGCTTATTTTCCCTGCATCCAATACACAAAACACACTGCGGTCGGCACATTCCATCTTTATTATCTAGTCTGGGATGGACTGTTTTGCTTATGATTTTAGAGCAAAGGGCTTTCATGCAACCATAACATCTACTAAAGGGCCGGGTATACTTGACTTTCCGCGTCCGTGTCCGTCTCGCACACAAACGCGTCCGCACAGCTTCTTGAGCATACTAAATCGCGGATAAGCGCAGATAGACGATTTCGACAATTTTTCGCGCATGCACTTTTGTACTTTTTGTCATGCGGGCAGCGCATGGACGCGCGACGGCCGGACTATACTCGCCCCTTAAGTGACAGATGGATGCGAGTCAGAATTCGAAAGTTTGAGTGAATTCATGACCTTTGATGTCAACAACAATTCATAGGTGGGATAGACGAATACATAAAGATGGTTTTGTGAACTTACTTGTTAAAGCTGGTACAGTGTGCGTAGATGCGAAGTTTGTCTCGAATCACTCGGCCAGGGCGCGGTTTCCTCTGGAGACCTGCGACATGCACTCCAAGTACCCTGGGACCCACCAGACGTTTATAGAGAAAAGATAACCAATAATCCTATAACAACACAAAACACAAATGTCACAAAATCGAAAAAGGCATCAATGTGACATTTTTACACACGTGCAGGTATTCTGCCATAGATTCAAATTAGTCTGGTACACCATTTATGCAGTCTGGTTCATGCAAGACCATTCAACAGACACAGCACAGATGTGGCATTTGGTTGCCAATAGAAAATCAAATTAACTTTGATCATCCTTTATCTTTCAAATCAGTTTTATATTTGAATTATTAAAACAAAACTTTGTTGTTTTAAAATGTTAAAAGCATTTATAGCGATTCATAGATGTTATCTGAGTTTCTCATATCTGCCTTCACTTTGGTAAGGATGACTCCACTTTTTAACAGAGGCAGAAAAAACGCACATGTGCCTCAGCCTTTTATTGGGAGAGACACTTTCTTGGATGCTTGAATGGAGAAATATAACCGTAACCTTTCTTTGGAAGCCTTTCCTGTTTAAACTGATAAACAACAAAAGCAAAATCTCCCTCTCCTCTAGGCCATAAAAATGAAATGCTTATAGAATTGAGAGAAACACACCACAGTTTTGTCATCACAAACAATCAAAACCAAAAAAAGATGCTTGTGCGAGCTGTACCTTAAATGTTTTATTTTAAAACTTTAATGGTCCAGTGTGTAATATTTAGGAGGATCTACTTACAGAATTGCAATGTAATATACATAACTACTGTATATATATATATATATATATATATATATAAACTATATACAGCCTTACATAATGAAGTGTTTTGATGTTTTTATTATATTAGAATGAGCTATTTCTATCTACATACACCTTGCGTGTCATGAATTACGCTGGAAGAACCCAATTGCAGGCAGCCGTGGTGAGGTTTTAACAAAAAAGGGTTTATTTACAGATAACAAAACAAAAACCCACAATGGGGAGACAAAACACTATAACAAAGAGAGATTTCAAACGATAAACAAAAAACTTCCCACAAGGGGCAAAACGAGAACTACAAATCATAAACAAAACCAAACTTACAAAACAGGCAAGGTAGGGCATGAAAACGAGAACTACACGAACAAACAGGAAACAATGAACTGACACAAGACTAGGAATACACAGGGTTTATAAAGGGGAAAACAAACGAGGGATGATAACACAGGGAGGGTGACGGGCAGGTGACAGGGATCAAACACTAAGGAGAAGCTAACGAGGTAACGAGAGGGCGGGGCTAGAAGACGAGACACCGGAGAGAACGTATATTATTGTCAAAAGGACAATAATATGTTTCTCTCCACACATAACCAAAGGCTTTGTCATGACTCTGCTACAGGACCAAGGAAAACATGACTAAATGAAGCAGAGCCATGACATCGCGTCCCCTTACATGGAATTTGCCATGTTATTTCTACAGTAGCCCGAAACCAACAAACTGCTCTACAGAATGAGTTTCTTAAATACCTTATCTCCTTCAGCAAAGAAGTGAAAACACAATCACATCTTTGTCCTGTGTCAGTCACCGTAGTGCTTCGAAAGGGAGAAGTGGAGTGAGCAATTGGTTGCAATTCGCAACCTCACCGCTAGATGCTGCTAACTCCACATTGCTTCTTTAAATCTCGCAGTTCTCAATTATATGTGCTGACAAGATCAAGCACAGAAGATGTTTATGGATTCTGTAATCTGTTCATGCAAATCAGTTATAATGCTACATTTTGAGGTCAAAGGTACCTCGCCTAAACAGTACAACAACACTTACTGTAACATCTGCTAAGATTCAGCAAAACCATGACTGTAAAGCCTGTCCAAATTAAAAAAGGTAAAGCAAAGCAAAAGAAATAGTTAAGCATGACTATAAAATATATTTCCTAATACCCCTCATCAGTTTTTAAATTCAACACTTAATTGAACTGGTTCAAAGCAGCATGTGTGCATCAGGAAGTTCCCATGCAATCCTGCATATGGCAGCATTTAAAGGCTTCTTCGCCAGGGAAACTTTAACTTAATTTGCTCCGGCAGTGTACATTGTGCAGCATCTGCTATAGGCAGTGAGAAACAGAAACTCACAGGAATGGGTGGATCTGCAGCTTTACAAAACACTTGTGTTGTTAAAGGTACAGTAAACGTGTAATCTGTGTCACAAATGACACACCCCCCTTTTTTGTCATTGGCTGGACAAGCAGACAGTCCCACCCCATGTCCAGTGTAGCTCTTTTGGGCTGGTTGAGATACCCAAACAAGCCAGAATTTTTTTTTAAAGTGCCACAGAGCCAAAAGTCGAATTCAGGGGATTCAACCAACAAATAGTTTTTACTAGGGGTCAGAAACTCTGGTCCTGGAGAGCATTTGCACTGCATATAATGAACTGAAGTTACAGTAAAGTGTGTAAGAACAGGGTTCCTGACCTCTGGCTTCAAAGGATAAACACATAAATACATTCTGTCAATATTTATTCACAGCCTGTTGTTCAAGACCTGTGTGACTTTCTTCTGTAAAACACGAAAGAAGATATTTTGAGACATGTCTCTGTGGTTTTGAGTCCATACAATGGAAGTCAATGGTGGCCAGTGTTGTTTGGTTACCCACTTTCTTCAAAATATCTTCTTTTGTGTTCTGCAGAAGAACATCAGTCATAGGAATGAAAATGAGAGAAAGTAGCCTACGATGAAAGAATTTTTGGGTAAACTATCCCTTTAAACCAGTGGTTCTCAAACTGGGGCCCCCAAGATGGATCCAGGGGGGCCACAGATTTTGTGGCATTTTATGAAATATAGAAATTTATCATAGATTTTATGCAATCAAACATCAGAAAAATGACACCACCAACCAAAAGAATTGAGGTTCCAGCATTGTATAACTGAATGTTTTTGGTTTAATTAAAATTCTAAGTTTTAGATTATACATCTTTATATGGGGGGCCGCAAAGCGATGCACTTAACACAAAGGGGGCCTTACAACGAAAAAGTTTGAGAACCACTGCTTTAAACTGTAGTGGTCTCTGAAAATCAAAATTGAATATTATTTAAAAAATGTAAAACTGGTAAATGTTATAAGATGCACTAAAACATCAATCAAAGATCTAAAACACTGCTATTTTACAACGCAGTACATTGAAAACAATTCCCTTTTTTGGCTAAATAATGAAATAAATCTTAGCTGTCTCAAAAATCACTGCAACAATTTTGATCAAAGGCTTCATATTCTTTCAATTACAGTGCTACAACATAAATGACAGATCGGTGCGCATGATCATACTCAGAATGAAGGGTATCCTGAATGCAGGTGCACCATAGTAAACTCATACTCAATCATTCCTATTAGTGATGAGGTGAACCCAAAGCATTTAGCCTGAGAGCTGGAGTTACTCCAAAGACAAAAAGTCTTGAACAATAAATAAACTCGAATAAAACCACAAAAGTTCTTGAGCAGCCACAAGATGCTGTATGAGCAGCCACTGGACTATAATACCAACAAGATACGCAAAAAACGCACCACACCTGGTAATATCAGACTAACGTACGTAATGTAAGAGTGTGCAAACCACATGATAAACAACTGTGAGCAATAAGAACCTGTGATTTTAATATTACATTTTAAATGTGTCAATTCTGCGCCACTAACCACAGGCACTAAACAGAAAAATATATAAAATTTATACAAATTAAATAGATACATGTAAATAGACACATAAGTGCAAAACTCTCTGAACAGCCTCAGGTAAAATATGCCCACCTGTATGCACATCATGTTAATATTCTGCCGTTGAGATATCACTAGGGCCATCGGGGCCCCTGGGTCTAAAATAAGGCCAAAACCGCAAATGATATATCCAATTTCGATAATATTTACACTTTATTTATGGAGAATACATATTAAAAGGAACTAAATGAAAGTTACTAATACTGTATATGGATAGATGCAATTAATATCTTAATATCTTGGAGAGCAGGATAAAAACAAGAAGCGAAGGTGTGAAGGAAAAGAACTAGGACTCAGTATGGGATTAAAGAGAAAAGGTTGGACCGTAAATTTTCCAAGGAACCCGTCAGGTTGCGGCTGTTGTGAATTCTCGCAGTGGGATATCTGGCAGTTTCCACAGACATCCAGCTATGTTAAAAGCATTGTGATCCCAGCAGGGGGCGATTGGTCCTTTGAATAACAAGAGATATTGTAAGAAAAGCAGGAAAAAAAAGAGTCTTTTGCAATTTGCCAGGACCACTTGACAAAAACTCAGTTTATGTAAAGGTGTTTATTCTGTCGTTCCTAGTAAAATATATATACAGTATATAAAAAACAGGCTTGCATGCATCCAAGTATGAATCATGCTAGAATCAAGTATAATAATTATGTAGAATTATGTAGAAGAAGGCATCCTTTAGAGTTTGACTTAAAAAAATAGTATTTAAATTTCTTTTATATTTTGCGCAAATCATAATATTTTGTCATGTGTTTGGCACTGATCGCCCCGTTTGGATGTTCTGTACTATGCACGTGTTATCCTGGTGGGCTGTAAAAGAAAAAAGGGGCACGAACAGGTAACGTGTCTATCAGCATCTGGAGCCAGTGAATATCGCGTGCAGAATTTGAAGGCAGGGCTGAACCTGAATTGTGCTTTGGTGTAAAGGATGGAAACAGAGTGAACAGTTTATAATAACGAATTATTTTTAGGAATACAAGAACATTGAAAATTAAAGGAATGCGTAAAGGGTAAAAGTTGTGATGTTCAGAAAGCATATTTGCAGTTTTGCTTTCATTGACCCCTCAGATTAAATTCAACAATCAAAATATGAGGTGTATTCTACAAAATGGGACTGGTCACCCAAAAATAAAAAGTCTTCATTAACTCACCCTCGAGTTGTTTCAAATCTTTATAAATTTTGTTGTTGTGATGAACACAGAGAAAATATTTGGAAGAACGCTTGCAACCAAACAATTCTTGGCCACCATTGACTACCACAGTAGGAGAAATTACAGTGGTAGTCAAAAGTGCCCCAGAACGGTTTGCTTTCCTACATTCTTCAAAATATCTTCCTTTGTGTTCAGAACAAAGAAATTTATTTTAAAAAATCTGACTATGGTAGTCACTGGTGGCCAAGAACTGTTTGGCTACAGGCATTCTTCCAAATATCTTTCTCAGTGTTCATCAGAAGAACAAAGAAATGTATACAGATTTGGAACAACTTGAGTTCCTTTAAGCACCGTGTGAAAAGCTTATAAAGGTTTTAACTTCTCATTAGATTAAAAAACGATGTTATGAAATTTTAACCTGACAAATGTCAAAGATGTTCTCCAAGCTATTAAAAGTCTCAGAACACGAAGGTCTCTCACAGTCGTGGCATTAGGCTCTGAAATCAAATTGAAATGTAATTGAAGTCTTCTGTTCTGTCTCCAGGGTGCTGACCTCTGAACACCGTGAAAGACAGAGGTCTACATAATTCAGGATAAAGTTGGCAGTGGTCTGGAGGGTGGGGCTACCTGTGGAGTGCCCCCGTCTCAGGTTGCACCGCTGTCAGCATCTGGCTGTTCCACACAGTAGGGCACACATGTAGAGAGGCTGGCAGACAGGTGACACTGTCTCGGGCTTGAATTTCAGTGCGGTTCGCCTCAGCTGCCCAGTATTCAACACCACTAACTACCTTTCATCTTGGCTAATAGGTCCCACGGGAAAAGCTGTAAGGTGACTGGGCTGATCTGGCTACGTCTATAATCGTGTGCTCCAGAACGCATAACTACCACCCTATACAATTACAGAGATGCATATAGACTCATGCAATTTTGCATATCTAAGCAAATCTTTTAACTAAATTTATATTTCATCTGGAAAATGTTCAAAGATGCCTCAATTGAGGAATTACTTGAATGTCTGGGAAGAACACCACATGGTGTAAAGAACACAGCAAAACAATTTGACGTCCCCGTCATTTTCACGTAAAAGTCTTACGGTTAAGAACCGAGCGGTTTTCACAATAAAATAACAAGCATACCACACAGATCACCGCGTATGGTGTTAATTTGCCTAACCTTTAGTGCATGTGGCATCTGACCTGCATCAGCTAGTTATGTCTGACTGTTAAACAGCTTTGACTGTTTTAGGGGGTATTTACACTTCGTGCACTTTTACTGTTCGGATAGCTATACGATCACGAGTAAATGCCCTTCAAGACACATCCAAGACTGACTGCAACCCGATCACCAAAACCATCTCGTAATTGCCACATGCGGCGAAGAGAGCGTTCAACAAAGACTCGGTCAGACTCTGTAAAATATCCCTTTCTGGCATTACCACCAACATAGAAATAAAGTCAGGATTTGCATACAACAAAATAGCAAACTGGATTTATAAGCATTTACTGTAAATGGCCCAGTGTAAAATGTAACGATTATACCCAATCACACAGCAATCTACACATCAGAGGTGTTAATAACTCACTTGATTTCTGTTTGTGTGTTTTAATGCACTTACAGGTAAAGGGTTGAAATGCTGGTCCACGAGGTGATTGTATCCGTAATCGAATAAGGAATGTCGAAGCACAACATCAATCCCATGAGCCGCAGCGATACCAAGAGTGTTGAGCCACCTAAACCAAAAATCAACATTATTACAACATAAGGCAGCACCAACAAATCAATCATATTTACAGTCAATAATATTTCTCACAAAAATAGTTGACAACTGATTTCATTATGAAAATAGTCTTTGTGCTTCGCAGTGTTTGAAAACACCATTTCTAAAATTGCGAAGGCCACAACGTGAAAGTGAAGACACACATAACAAAAGTCATCCAAAGCACAAAAACATGTTTTAGTAAACACTTTAAAGAAGGACATAGCATAATATGTGTTTGCCAAAAGAATATTCATTGACTAAAGTAACACGAGTCATATGTAGTATAAATAATGATAATATGACTATATATTAGGGCTGTCATATTCAGATTTTCACTTCACGGTTATCGTGGCCCAAATAATTCAGTTACAAAATTATAATGATGTCTATAAAAAAATTAAATGAACAAATCTTTAATTTAGTTCGGGTTTAGAAAGTTTGTAACCATTGTGGCTCATAAGGCAAAACTTTAAACTGGCACTGAAGTATTTACAATATCGCTGCTGTCCTTCCGAAACCTCGTATCTCCTTATTTCGTGACTTTTATTTTTTGCCATAAATCATTATTAGTTACCCTTTATGTTTTTCACTGGATTTTGGAAATATCTAACCAATAAAAAGTATTAAATAGTGCTTGCAATTTCGACAACACTGTATTTAATTAAAGAGAACAGTTTCTTCCATTTCCTGCGAAACAGCGAATTTGGACATCTGAGGTTTCGGAAGGACAGCAACGATATTTTCATACGTGTAGAATTAATATGATATCAATATCGTCAATACCAGGATTAGGGTTGGGAATCGAAAGGCTAGGAATCGGATCGGAAACAAAAGGAATAGGAATCGGATACTTGAGATTAAACTTTGAATGCCTCTTATCAATTCCTGTGTGCATATTTTCAGAAAACTACATGCGTTGCATGTATCTTGTTGATATCTGCTGATATCTCAATAAAAGCCCTTATGAAAATTAACAATATTTTTACTATAGTAAGCATAGTTAAACTATAGTATTTGCATTAAAAAGCACAGGAACCACCACAAATTAACCATAGTTTCATTATAGTTACTACAGTTGAACCATGATGTAGTTCAGCTATGGTAATACAAATTGTAAGAAATTTGAAAAATCATGAATCTATGTGTATACTGTATAACACAAAACGATGCTCATAAATATATATATTGTTTGCAAACAAGTCAATAAACAGGCTAAATGACCATACAGGTTAATATCTAAATGTTTTACTTCAACTGTGGAATCGAAACTGGGAATCGATAAGAATCGAATTCGATAAGCAGAATCAGAATTGGAATGGATCAAGTTCAAACGATTCCCAACCCTAACCATGGTTTTTAATATCACGGTTCTTGACAATACCATATATTGTGTCACCCCATCCTACAACATATACAGTATTACTTTCAAATAATAAAATAAATTACAGATTTAAAACTTGTATTTTGTTGCAGCTCTTGAGAACATGAAGAAACTTTACTTACAGAAAACCTGCAGCAAAAGTGTCTGACAAGTTATTGGTGCCTCCTGCCCAAGCAGGGCCGACTCCACCTAACCAAACCCGTTTCTCAGGACCATGAGTTTGGACAATCTGCAAAAGAAAAAAGAGAGAAAAACCTCATCAAATCTAATCAAATGACACAGACCTTAAGAAATAAAGTAATAGGGTGTTGTGCAGGTGTAATCAGAGTTTGGAAACAGAATCCGATTCACATTGCAGTTTATTCTAACCACAAAATCACCGCTTAAATTAAAATCAAATCTTTATCGTCACTCCACCATATAAACCACTGGAACAGCAAAATTCCAAGGTGCATTTCTAGACAACATTGCGTAATGTGAAATCAGACATTTCTTGACATTTCTGTGCTCAATATGAATCAGACGGTCCGTGAATGTTCTGTGGGCATGCCGTCTGAAAGCATGTAAATAGATACGAGATCCCAACTCTGAAGCCCGATGCATAGCTCACTGCCGCCTAGCTGCAGGGTCTGAGTCTGGTAATAATAGAACACATGTTGAGTATATTAGGCATATTTCATAATAAACCAGAGAAGAGCTCTTCTCTCTCATGCTGACATTGGTTCTGATTCTGACACGTTCTGAACTTTCAGGACATGATGGACTGCCAGCGAAACCAACACGGAAGCAGAAATCATTTTGGGACGAATTGGCAAACTGTCACAACCACTGCCGGACCAACAAAAAACACCTGCAGAAGAGAGCGGGGCATTCTGAAAGTGCCAAAGAAAGGAGTGAAAGAAGCTTTCAAACAAGCGCTATCAAAAATAAATCCAAATCTTCTACATTCAGATCTGGCACTTGTTCTATAGAGGTCGGGTGACATCACACCATGTAATGGGTTCTAACTGTCCCACTGGGTTGGGAGGGAGCAAAACCAAAGCGTCTTTTGTTTGATATTTGTGAGGAAGGCCAGTATCCCCCCTCCGTTGCTTTCTGGGGAACGCTCAACCAGATGTGTGAGTCTGACATACATAAAACAGGAGAGCTGTGTATTTATAGATTGGGCCTAGAGAAATGTTTTAAACGTTGTGAAACCTGGCATTGCTTATTAGGGGACTGTTCCCAGACCAGCCGAGGCATCGCAGCGAACTTGTAAATCGTAAACCCAGTCAAACCCGAAGACGTCTCTTCCTCCCTTAACGGCAGCCCACCTATCAGACCGGCGGCTTGTTTGGGTGGTGCAGCTGAGGACAAAGCCAAAACCCTCGAGATAAACAGAGTTAATGAGCACTAGAGGGATGTGCGTCTACAACAACAAACCCAACACATATTGGCACATTTTTGGCTTGCACGTTCAAAAACAAATGCCTGATTCACCATAAACACAATTCAAATCTTACCTTCATTACTTTGGTTATCTGCTCAGACAAAGTGTCCAGAAGTCTTGTCTTCATGAAGTCTTCCACTTTGGTTACACGTCTGTCAATGTAGTAACTGCAAAGATATTAAAACAGCGTTGTAAGAACTATGAGATCCATAGTATATGATATAAACAATAATAAAAGTATTTGATTTGGATAAAACTGTCAGATTGGTTGACTAAATGTACCTTTTGGGTATGTGTAAACATTTCGCAGTAGAATAAAGTTAAAGGTCCAATGTGTAATTTGTTGGAGGATCTATTGACAGAAATGCAATATAATATACATAACTATGTCTTGTATAAAGTCCTTACATAATGAAGCATTATGATTTTATTACCTTAGAATGAGCTATTTCTATCTAAATACACCAGGGGTCACCTTACATCGCCATGTTGTTTCTACAGTAGCCCTAAACGGACAAACTGCTCTACAGAGCAATTCGAAACATTGTTACTGAGACAACAAACAATGTTTGTTTGAACATTTCTTTCACTCGTTTCTAGGAACATTTCTCACTTGGCAAATTCGGTTCAAGCGTGTCTGTAACATGTACGTGTCTTTTATTAGTGGATATACAAAATGTACCGAGAAGTTCAATAACACAATGTTTCCCCAGCAGACGACTTATTGAAGCCGCACCGACCCAATACTGCAAATCAACAACTGATTACTACAATTCCATCCGACAATAATTTACATGTCAGCAACAAAATAATTTAGCCTGAAACGAGGCCTGAGACTGGACAAACATCAAATAAAAACAATGGCCAAAAAGCCAAAAACCATCAATCTTGATGTTACCAGTACAACATGAAATAACACAATCCATATTTTCACTGCCCACTTCAGTGAACGGAGTTCAAAATATGAATGAAAGGCATTAAAGGTCAGTCTGCAGGTTTACAAACAAAATAACTAACAGATCCAGTCTGTGAATCATATTAAGATGTCAAAGAAGACAGTGGTGACATGACGCAGGGTTCTTTTAGGTCCAAGAGACGGTGCTGTGAGAGAAAAAAGGGGTCGGGATGAAGTAACGGTGGACCGGCCATCTGGAGGAGGGTGTGGAAAGTGGAAAGAAGAAGGGCCTCAGTGAACCACACCATTGTTAACTAATACGTCTAAAGACGTTGACGTATCTGAAGGAATGGTGGTTCTCTGTGGATGCTGACCCTCACAATTTATAGTCTCTCTGGGATTAAAGCTACAAAACTGTCGAGGCAACAAATCTTCATTATCCTTGGATCTCCAACACCAGCGAGGAACTCTCCAACTCCCAGCCGTTAGATTTAGCTCATGCATCTCCATATGTGGGTGTTTTAGCTCGGGTTTGTGAGGTACATTAGCGACTCCTCAACAAACTGACTTCTGAATATAGAAAGAGATCTCTGGAAGAGAGGGGGAAAGATGGAAGGAGCGGAAGAAAAATAGACGTTCGGCATACATCTGTTTCATGGTCTCCTGCAGAACTGAGAAAAAAGGGCCTCCTAATGAAAGACATAAAGAATCAATCAGAGGACAATGTTATTGCTCAGAGGTTACTCTGTTAAAGCTCAGGAGACTTCAAATCTCAGTTATGTCTCATTTCAATTGTTTACACAAAGTTAGAGCACAAAGCCATAAAATTATAAAATAGCTCATACAATCTGGTCTTGGAAAAATTGATGAGAAATGTTCGAGGTCATATTGAAATCTCTGCCATTTGTCCACAGACACAAGCAAATACAGTAGACAACAACAAATCTAAAAGACATTGACGAGCTGCCAGAAACTTTGAACAATTCTGAGTTCAGATTTAAAGAGTTCAGATTTATGCTATTTTCTTACATTTTAGTGTAATTTTAGTATAGGGTAGATCTTTAGTATTATGTTAAGTATCGGCTAATAACCAGAGAAAAGTTCTAGTATAGCAACAGACAAACAGACATTCAAACCGTCTATTCGTACCAATCACTTTGAATCTGTCATACTGTCACTGTATTCTATTCAAACTGATGTGTATTTTATAGTATAACATGCAATATTAATGGGATATTTCACCCAGATGAAAATTCTGTCATTTTCTCACCCTCATATCATTTTAAACCTGTATGCTTTCTTTCATTTTGGGGATTTTGTCCGTACAAGGAAAGTGAATGAGGATGGTGGCTGTCAATACACTCCTAAAAAATAAAGGTGCTTAAAAGGGTTCCTCAGAATGCCATAGAAGACCCATTTTAGATACCAATAGTAACACTTTACATTACGGTTGTATTTGTTAACATATTTGTGAACATGAACAATACTTCTACAGCATTTATTCATCTTCATGTTAATTCCAATGTACATTTTTTAAATCAAAAGCTGTAACCGTCAATGCACAATGAACTAACAAAGATTAATAAATGCTGAAAAACGAAATCGCTGTTAACAAATAACTTACTGTAAAGTTTTACACAAATGTAAAATCAATAAATCACTAATAATAATCCTCTCGCAATTAATCAAAAAACATTTACTGAATGCAGCTGTAACATGTCAGAGGAGACCTGGCCCTCCCAGCTGAGTCTGGTTTCTCCAGAGATTGTTTTATTCATCATTGGGGTTTGGTTCCTTGTCACTGTGCTGTGTTGGCTTGCTTACCAGGAGACTTCTGATATTAGCTTAGCTTAGAGTTCTGTAAATTTCATGAACATTGCTTTATTTATTAGAATGGTCTTACACTTTCTATTACACTGTGTACTGAATTGTATTCTGTCTATTTCTGTTTTTCTTTCTTTCTTGCTTTGAAAATGCAACATTGTAAAAAGCAATTAAATTAAATTGAATTGAATAGGAAACAAATATTTTATACCTTTCCACTAACGTTTTTGCAAACGAAATAAAAAGACAAAGACCCTATAGAGAACATTTATTTTTGGGAGTGTAACATTTTTCTGAGGAAATACAGGATTTTGAACAACACAAGGATGATTAAATAATGACAGATTTTCGGATGAATTATCCCTTTTTACTTCATGCAATGTTAAAAGAGCCCATTGATGGTACCATTTCAGATGAACTAATGAGAAGCACAACGTTAAGCAAAGAAAACAGCTTTAAAGGGATAATTCCACCGTCTAACTAATTCTAAACGCCACAAGAGACTTTTAACAGAGGTCGTGAGGGATATTATTCCTGGATTCCTCTTTTGCTGTAAAATGATAATTGCATGTCAGGACGTGTGAGAGCATATGGATCGAGTTTGACTGAGTGGGTGGTGTATTTTTCTCAATTCTCCTCTCCGACACCCTTTCCTACTTCCGTTTCCTTTAATTAGGGTTGACCTCTTCATTAAGGAGTCTACTAATGCCACCTTCTCCGTGAAGACGCAGGGGGGCTGGCTAATTGAGAGAGAAATGCAAACCTGTTTATGCCCTTATAACTTTTAAAGGCCGCAGCTATTGCAGGCACTTGATAAAACACTTGGAGTTTCTCATTACTGAAATAATTCAAAGCAACTCAACGTGGAACTAATTAAAGTCATTGGAAGCACATCCAGCCAACATTGTGCTGGGAGATAAAAGAAAGCGCCTATGCGTTAATGAGGTTGTTTTTTATCTTTGCGTATGAATTCAAGCAACGTTTGCCACATAGCACTGCTGAGCGAATCTGAAATGAGACGCTATGAAGCGACCCCTCGGCTGACAAAGAACTTAGAAGAGGAATGGGAAAATAAATAGCCCTGCATATTTTCGCTGGAACTCTCTAAACACAGCATCTGCGATTTCTCATGATATCACACAGGAAGTCCTCCTGCTGACCTGCAACTCGCTGCCCTGTTCGTCTCCAGCAGACGGCAGTGATTGCTCGGGTGCGACTGGAGCAAAGCGCACAGCAGAATCTCATCTCAAGACAGACTTGTTGCTTCACCTCCAGCTGACACCTCAAAAGCCAACCGTCAGCTATAGATAAAGCCAGCTGTCCACGTATACAGCCAAATGCTATCTGAAATACTGCATTCATTGCAATGTCCAAATCAAGATCCACCACCAGGGAGAGCTGTGTCGGAATAAACAGTAAAAAAGAAGAAACTTTTCAGAAGTACACTGTACACTGTTCCTCTAGAAAATGATGTTTCTTCCCTTAAAATAATTGACCGTTTTAGAATACCTCATTGCCTCTTCTAATGCGTCAAATCAGGAAGAACCATATTAAAGTGTTAAAGTCCCTGTGAACCGGAATTTGCGATCGTTTTTACTTCCGTATTCTGAGGCATTTCCAAGTGAAAAGGAAATTCAAAAGAGAAAATTTGTAGGCGTAGCTTGCATCCAATCAAATACTGCGAATTGATTGGATGTATAAAAACAGCTGTTGCATTTTGAAATGAAACTAGCGGCAGACTGACAGTTGA
Source organism: Triplophysa rosa (assembly GCF_024868665.1). Lineage (NCBI taxonomy): Eukaryota > Metazoa > Chordata > Actinopteri > Cypriniformes > Nemacheilidae > Triplophysa > Triplophysa rosa. The sequence goes on along the minus strand of NC_079898.1, from coordinate 22,892,978 downwards.
AGGGGAGGAGTAACGGATGCTCCGTCCAAGCCGTCTAATTTACGTCGTTTGAGATGGATCGTCATTTCAGGGCGGAAGTGCATTTTCAGATTTTAACTGAAGATTATGAGGGTACATGAATTTTAAAAAGAAAAATGACCCACATTGATAAGCTATTTACTATAAACGCTGCAATACTTCATGAAAAAAATAAGAATTGTATTTTTTTATTTCACTGGGACTTTAAATAATGTCTTGGAGATTTAAATATATATGTAAGATTTAAAAAATACAGAATGAAAATAATAAATAATAAACAAAACTGAAACCAGAAGGTCTTCTGGATATATAAAATCTTTCTTTTCAAAATAAAAGTCCTTGTTTTAAGATCTAGACTACAGTAATTGATGTTTTGTGTTAATTGATGCTTTGTATAGCTTTGTATAATTGTACACCTGCAAAACAAGTTGCAAAAAACAACACTGGGCAATTAACCACCTCTATGTTACGAAGTCAGAGGATATTATCAAATGGGAATATCCCACACTGTGAATGCAACTCTCACAGAACTCTAGAACTAATGAAGACACCTGGATACAGTCAGGGTGGGGCTAGGGAACATGTCAATCAAATGATAAATACAATTTCTAATCAAACCCATTTGACCCTCTGATGTAAAGACACAAAAGCACAATAGCTTTTCAAAAGAGAAAGCACATAGTCCTTACCTCTATAAGAAGATAATAGGTTTGAGGCTTTTGGCAGAAGTGGTAGTTTAAAGATCATTACACAACAGATGATTGCCCTGTGGCCTCAGGAAGACAGCTGCTCTAATCTCCTGAAAGACTCTTTATTGATCCGTCACAGGTGAGTGTAACTGATCTCACTTATTAAATTCTTAAGCTACATTAAGTTTAGGATAGCACAGCAGCCTTATGACTCATACGGTACTATGCCTGTATTCAAAGAACTGTAAACAACACTGTACACTGCACAGAAAACTACACTATATCACACAATGCAATGCACAGAAACACCTACAATACAGTAAACTTATGCACTTAAAAAAGCAGGCCATAGTGTGAATGCAGTTTACGTAGAGATAGCCATTCATAATAGTCAAAACACTCAACTTTTTTACAATGAAAAACAGACAAACGGAGCGAACAGATATAGCTTATTAAAGCTTCTTTGTTGATGGTATGGAAGAAATGTTAACTGTGAAACATTCTGCAGATCTTACACCAACAGTTGACGTCTTTTACAACACTTCTCAGTAATGGTGCTTTAACAAGATTAGGAAAAAGAGCTCAAATTAGAGGCCTGCATGTGTTAGTAGGGAGTGTAAATTCACCTTCCAGCACATTATCCCACCTCGCAGGTGTTAGACATTAAGGTGGGGTGAAGCAGACTCTACATTTGATAAACAACAGCGCAGACAGGCCGACTGAAGGTCTGATTTCTGACGATCTTAGATTGGTGTACTCTTAAACTAGATTTAAGTCATTCGATGGCCAATGTAGATGTCTAGAATGCCAATATAATTTTCACACCTGAACAGTCTGCCTCTGAAACAACTTTCACATTTCAATTATTTTTTCAACACCTCTCCTTTATTCAACATATGAGTGTTGCCTTATATCTCTATACACAATGTGGAAAAATAAAAAAGTTATAATTTAAAAAGGTAAAATACCTACTGTTGCCAGGTTACTGCATCAACAACAGAACCACCGTGTTTCATAAACCTGAAAAGAATAGAAATATTGTATCATTAAAAATGTCAGTGTACAACATTGTATTGGAAAAACAAATGATCCTGTCTAGCACGCACAAAAGGGCACCGAGCTCTACACCACATGGTGTCTGTTTTAGTTCAAATTGATACATATTTTTCCTGTACTAACAAACAAACATTCAGCACAAAAAACTGAATGTTTTCTCCCAAACTCCAAGCTGTCCCATAATTCCCCTCTCCTCTCCTGTCCTCCACTGAGCACAAACTGCATTTATCATTCCCATCTGAACCGAGACTAGTAGCAGCAAGGGGTGGCGTCTCTTTCCAAAGAAGACCTTCGACAAAGCACTTGTGGTTGTAATACCAAGCATCATTATTTTCCAGCCAAAGTTTTGACTGCTCAAAGCTCCGTCGGGAAAAGGTCTTAGGAGGAAGGAAAAAAACTTAAAGTGCAGAGTGCAAATCATACAGCGCAGAGGAACCAATGCCAATATATCAAAAGCTCAATATGAAAACAGCAGACGTCAATGGAAGGTCCTTGTCGTGATAGGAATACCAGCATGTGTGTGTTCAGACAGGGGCTGCTGTGAGCCGTCGGTTGCCAGAATAAGGGCGCTGTGGTCAAGCATTGACAGATTTATGTCTGGCTCTGTCACATTAGAACTACAAACAATTAGTATCACTCACAAAACCCATTACTGCATTAGACGGTTTTGATAAACAGAACAAAAACACTAAGAATGATCAAAATTGTTCACCACATTTGTGTTTTTAGCATACTTTTTAAAAACATCATACAGCCGCAAAAAAAACTAAGAGATTATTTCAAAATTATTTTCGTTTTTTCAAAATTAAAAAACTATTTATAGGTATGGTTAATTATCATTTCTGCTTCATTCTGTGAACTACTAACAATATTTCTCCCAAATTTCAAATAAAAATATTGTTTATATTTGCATTAATTAGCAGAAAATGAAAAAGAAGCTCTGTATTTTTTAGACCTCAAATACTGCAAAGACAACAAGTTCACTTTCACTTTTAAGCAATACAACAGTAGTATTTGTACATGTATATAGGAAATGTTACACAATTATTTTTTATGTGATAAGCTGGATTTTTATCACAGTTTTCATGGGTCTTGTCATGCTGTCAGTCTTTCAGTCTTTCACATTACTGTTGGATGACTTTATGTCACTTCTGAGGTTTGATTTTGTTGAGATTCAACAGACACTGGACTGGAACGGCCACAATACATCTAGAAATGCTGATTAAATGAAAATTTGGAATGGTCTCTTATTTTTCTACCGTGGCTGTATATATGATCAAAAGCATAGGATGGCAATGTGACAGTCACATAAACCTAAAGCCCCAAATTCGATACAGTACATGGCTCTCAACTTAAAGTTCTTTTTTTTGGTAACACGATTGCTATTCATTTTTGTGAGTGGCTTTAGGAATCAAACGAACAAGAAAATACAAAATTTCCAAATGTTTATACATTTACTCATTTAGAGAGTGCTTACTGTATATCCAAAGAGCCTTACAAATGATGGAGCATTAACATTTTGTAAATGATGTTTGGTTCAACCTAACCAAATAATCTCATTTGTGTTCAGAACTATATGATATATATATTGAATATAATTTTGAATCATCCCTTTTTTGTATGTTTGGAAAGACAAACGATATCAACATAATGAGAGCATCTAAAATCTAAAACATAATCAAAAGTATTCAAAGAACGGAATCATGGAAACAAAAGAATCATAATTTTTAGATTCCTTAGGAGTCCCTCAGAATTCCATCAGCGACATCATCAGCAAAAGCCGCATTCTTTTGTTGTTTCCGAAACTTCAGAAAGCGGCAGTTATAAAGGCTCTGTTTCATCTGTGGTGTGGAAGGAGTGAGTGGGAGGAACAAGCAGCGTGCAGGTGGAACATTGTTCGCTCACGTCATTAACAGGATGACACTTTATTTATCTGACAGTGCTTTTCAATGGCGCTACAGGCCCTGGACTAACAGCCCACATGGAGCAGCATAAACATGCCTCAGCTACGAAACTCCTCGGGCAGACGGACGCTTCCACACTTTCTTAAACAAAGCGCTTAAGAGAGCTATAACAAGCCATGTATGGCGAGAAGCCACAAGGCACACATCAGAAAAGACCTGCTGACCTAACAGCGTTTACATGTTTTCAGTGACAAGTAATACGTCCATATGTTTTCACAGTTATGAATGCTAATGTAGATCTTATGAAAATTTGGAAATAATAACATGTATTCTATATTTTTACTGATTTTATATCATTTCTTTTTCTTATGTGAATGCATAAATGTTTTTTCTGTAAAGCTGCTTTGCAACAATGTAAAGCCGTGAGAAGCGCTATCATAAAAATAAAACTGAATGTAACACAAGGAGACTTTGGATTAATGACATTTCAATGTGGACCTAGCTACCCAGCATGAAGTTTTAGAATCCAAGCGACTATGTCATAGGGAAGTTTGTAGCTTCATAACTACACACGCTGTATAAGAGAGTTACTCACCCATCTAGCAAAAGGATTGCGTTTTTACGCGGACGGCCGATGTTGGGCCCGTAGAGGTTAGCTCGACTGTAGTAGCGCACAGACTGGAGCAACGTTTTTAGAAGCGTGTAATCCTGCGCTAGTCGAGAGCTGTTGACCGATCGAGCTGCCAATGTGCGGTAACTGTTTGGCTCTGTGAAAGAAAACAGAAAATAACTAGATAGTAAGGTGAGATCTAGATAGTAAAAGGAACAGTTCACCCCAAAACAAAAATTCTGTCTTCATTTACTCACCCTCGAGTTGTTCCAAATCTGTATACATTTCTTTGTTCTGATGAACCCAGAGAAAGATATTTGTAAGAATGCTTGTAACCAAACAGTTCTTGGCCACAATTTACTACCATAGTAGGAAAAATTACAATGGCATGTCAATGGTGGCCGAGACCTGTTTGGTTACAAGCATTCTTCCAAATATCTTTCTTTGTGTTCATCAGAATTGGAACAACTTGAGGATGAACTGTTCCTTTAAGTATTCATTTATTAGTAAAGTTCACCCATAATTAAAAACGATACCATTTTAAACTCATACATTCACTATGGTACACAAAATGACACAAAATATATGACTGGAAATTGGTAATAATCATCCATATCTATAAGCTACTCTATGACAAAGCAAGCTTAAGGTAAGAATGGCAACGTGCGCACATGTTTGAAATGACGTAAGGATGAGTAAATGACAGAATTTTTGTTCGGGGAGAACTATTCTTTTATCAGCACTTTGGTAAAACATTTAGCCAGCACTTTGTAAACTATTTAAACAAGGCCAAACTTAAAGAGGCTCGCACTTGAAATCAAAGTGAGGACATCACAGCATTATAATGGTGAGCTTTATAAACTTTACACTCTGTCTAAGTGTATGAGATCGACACAGACACATTGAGCTGGCCAGAACATTACCAGTGAGCTCTAAAAAGTGCCGCAATGTGACGCAATAATAGATATATTAACATAACACACTACGATTATTTATTAAAATATCATCTATTAGCTTTAATAAAACACATTGTCATTAAATCTAAAATTATACAGTATAACATGTACAACATTTCATAGTGTAACTCATGTAAACCTATTTTAAACAATTACAGCTATATAGATTGGTGTAATGTTTTGGGGTGGTTTTGGGTATTTGTGTTTTAAAGGGATACCCACAAATAAAAATTCTGTCATCATTTACTCGCCCTCGAGTTGTTCCAAACCTGTATACATTTCTTTGTTCTGTTGAACACAAAATGAGATGTTTTGAATCCTTTAGGAAAGCAAACAGTTCTGGGGCACCTTATTTCATTTTTTCCTACTATGGTAGTCAATGATGTACCGGAAATGTCAGTTAACATTTTTCCAAATATCTTTCTTTGTGTTCAACAGAAGAAAAGACATTTATACAGGTTTGGAACAACTTGGCGGGGAGTAATACATGACATTTGGGTGGAGTATCCCTTTAAACACCAAGTCACATCGGCTATCAACAAATAATATTCCGCCTGACTTGATGAAAAGACTCCACAGCACATTAGATAATAAGTGAAAGTTGTTTAATACACTCTGTGCTGTTTTGATGTTTATAGAGGGTCATTCAATACAAGAGCACCATGAATGGGGCAATTTGCAGCATGTCTGGTACAGGACAATAGATGAATGAGTGCTCAGAGTAGATTACAACGTCACCAGGTGTCCTTTTGGATTCTCCTTTGTGAAGACGTCTCTGCAAATAATGCCTATTCAAACGGGATTAGTTTTATATGAGAAGGTGGGGTAATGTAATAATTACCCGAGCTTCTCTGTGATTTTAATCCTATCCCATTGGACATGCATTTTTACAGACGCATTCCTGTGCTGGTAAAGAAACGTCCTGAAAAATAATCACAGGCTGTTGAACGGACATGCTGAGAAGTGTGTCCCAACTGAACAAAAAGCATGTAGAGTTAATTTAACCTAGAACGTTGTCTGAGCTTTGAAAAACTGTCATATCTGTAATTTTAATGTATTTATTATAATTATAAATTCATTATTCTACCTTTAAAGGTGATTCCTCAAATATTGTTCTTTGATTATTCTGTCTCTCGTGGATGTATGGAAGATTAATGACATGGCAAAAGCAGACTATACTTGTGAAAGCACTCACCGTTCCCGAGCTCCCAGGAAATGTTAAACTTTTTGCCAGCGCTGTATTTGAGGAGGTTCAGAGCACTGGAGGAGTTCCACGAGTTGTCCGGATTCCTGTGCAGCGCATTCAGGCCGAAGATCAGATGAAGTCCGGCACAGTCGGCAAAGTTGTACAGTTTGTCTAAAGACCTGGCTGGGAAAAAGCCAGACACAGCTGTAACTTAGATGTTTTCATTCGTCAAATGCTGTCAGATTGAGCTCTTAATATTAGAGTTCCCTAAAATATTAAAATATTGTAAAAATACTGTGTACAAAATAATAAACAAGGTTCTCACATTTTACTTTCATAATTGTCATGCTGTTTCAATAATTTTTCAGTTATTTGTTATGTAAGGGATAATGTACAAGCAGCCGGTTGTTATCGCAGAAATAAGCCGAATGCTGACCTTCCGTGAGGAAAAGCCGCTTAGTTTCGGTTTTAAAGTAAGAAACGACGTTCAAACATCACGAACAGGCAAATTGGTTGAATCATTTGTAAATATAATGTCATATATGTTATTAAAATACATATTTATAATTGATTTTTGTGTAATATTAAACTGCCCCTCAAACTGATTTGCAGCATCCGGGTTACAGGGTGTTATTAGTTTTGAGTGGTTGTTATATGAAAATAACAACCCTTGGAATGTCGCGACTGGCCAATCAGAATCAAGCATTTAAATGAGCCGTGTAATAATGATCAATAAGGATTTCAAAATAATTTATTATATACCTTATATATATATATATCATGTATCTTTTTTGCTTTTTATTAATTATTGTACATTGTATTTATCAAGTTTCAGAGCTGAAAAAGTTTTTTCTTTATAAAAATAAGTTTGTACAGAAAAAGATATCTTTAGAGAACGTAAATTATAATTTGTATACCTTTTAAAAATAGAGTGTGTGAATTATTTTTAAAAGAAGAAAACGTTCACTACCGGTCAAAAGTTTTTGGACACTGAAATGTTTCTTATTGTCTTAAAAAGGTTTTCATCTGAAGGTGTATGCCTAAATGTCTGAAATTAATTTTATAGACAAAAATATAATTTTGCAAATATAAACTTTTTTCATTATAAACTAAAAACATTTTATTTAATAAAAAATGTAAAAACAAATGAATAAGTCAGCGAGTAAGTGTCCACAAACCTTTGACCGGTAGTGTATCCTGGAAAAATGGAAAATATGTAATTTTTTTGATGCGCGGAATTTAAGCTTAGAAGAAAAACAGAAATGTGTCAAGGAAAGTTTTCAAAATCTGCCGGACGGACTGTCACAATAATTGTAATTTTGCTTATGGAAAAACATTGACTGATGTTTAGAAATCCTATCTGTTAAAAGCAGCGACAATAAACACAAATATTTCAATACCCTTTGACTTCATTTCCTGTGTTTAAAAGGAAGCAGATGAAACCAAGACAAATGTAGAGGGAGTCAAATCTTGTCAGTAACGCGACATTCTATGCTAAGAGCCTTTCATAAGAAGTGGGTACTTGGTACCCACAGTGATGTGTGCGTTTAATGTCAATGTAACGTCATAACAAAACCAAATTTTACATCAACTGTATATATCTTTTAAAGAAGCCACGAGAACAAAGAGGTATAAGCAGGTCCACATGGAATCTGCCGCCACAGAAGGCTCCAACGATTTTAGATGCCCATCATTCAGAAAGTTCTGAACATCTCCGCCCTTTTGTGTTTGCTTATTGTATATGTTGGTTAAATAAAGGATGCGTTTAGCTTTCAATACTTAAGTAAAAAAACCTCACTGGGTCTTTATCCAAAAGTTGCAGGCTTTGCATTTTGTACGTGATTGTAATTTTTTTCTTTTTATAGCCTTTTATGTGCAGATATCAAAAAGTAAAAGAAACAGGCAGTCTACAAACAGGCAGTCAAGCTGCTAAAAGATGCTTAAAACGTTTTATAGCCTTCATCACAATGTGACCAATTTCAAGCATACCATTTTCTATACCCTACGTCAACAGTCACACAATGACTCGTAAAAAGATCCAACGCATAACTTACTTGTGTACTGACTATAAAGCAGAAAGGAAACGTTCCAAATAAAGGCTTGTTAAAATATTACAATAATGAGGTCAAGATTACATTTAATTTAAACAAGCAGTCAACACGTCAAGGACGGATCTTTCTTCACTCGTACTTTAATGACATCAAACAAATGCAGTTATATGGACTTGTTTACTACATTTAAATATTTTATATAGTAAGCATGCCATACTTAATAATGCTGACTAACTATTTTTTTAAACCACCTTGCCATGCAGAGTGCTGTGGGAGTTCTGTCTGTTATGCGGCCTCTAGCACAGTGAGGTGATTAAAACAGAGCAGTATATCAAAGACAGGTGGATGGAAAGCAGGACTGCGCTGTCAGGGCAAAGGGGGAAAAAAGATCCAGATGTGGTTTCATTTCTCAGGTAACCCTGAAACTCATCAGACTCAGAAGCAAGTAAAGTGTGGGATCCGTGCTGAATGTGCCAAGGTTGGTAAGTTCATGTCTAGTATGAGGGGAGACAGGGGCAAGTTGTCACATTTTGGAGTACAGAATATTTCTCAGGGTAGGTCTATTTTTAGATGTCAAATTCAGTTTAGGCAAATACCTTCTATTGATCTCTAGAAGGTCTATTAATAGAATAAATCTATTGATTTCTTTTGAATCTATTATACATGTAAAAAGATTCAGTTAATGGAATACACAGACATTTTGGAATAAGTTCTTATAAAGATAATTTGCCACTACACAGTCTAATAGAAACTTTTCAGGAAAATTTAAAGGGATAGTTCACCCAAAAATGGAAGTTCTGTCATCGTTTACATCATTGTCATCACCCTCTTGTCATTTCAGACCTTTCAAAATCAAAAATTCAAGAAAGAAAGTCAAACAAGTTTGAAACGACAAGAAAGTGAGTAAACGATGACAGAATTTTCATTTTTGGGTGAACTGTCCCTTTAAACTGTGACAAAAAAGAAAAAACAATTAATGAATTAGAATGGGAATGGTTTTCGTCAACAAATATTGAAACGAATATAATTATACACATTAGAAGCGCTTTAAATTTGGGCAACATTTAAAAAAATACCCCAACATTTCTTTCATTGGATCCATAACCTTCACATTTTTCTGTTATTAAACTGACAAATAAATATAATACAAATAAAAGGTATTTCATTTTAACTTTTAAATTGTAAGCTGGACATTTTTGGAGGTGCCCAGGGAAAATCTGGGAGGGAAAATCACCCATTAGAGCCTGCCCCAATCTGAGATTTACTATAAGAAAAAAGGTTAAGAACCAACATACACCACTGCTAGAGAAAACATACATTTGTCTGCATTTTGATTCAAAATGCAAGATTTAGCCCGTGTGACAACTTGCCCTGGTCTTCCCATAATACATTTACGTTTGCATTTTTAAATAGTGATACAGACATATCTCCAACGTTCTCATCCTACAACTTCTTGCAGTCCTCACACACTTTTACTTCTGTGCAACAGTAGTTTGCATTTTCCTCTAAGGAATAATTCCCTGTGATAGAACAGCAAGTTTTCCTAAAAGCAGCTAGTTTGATCAGTTCCATGTTGCAGGCCTACAGTAATAAGGCAATTAGTGAGCGAGCAGCATCCTGAGCCAAACCCTCCCTACTGAGCTCCAGACAGACAAAAACACCAGGGAACTCAGAAGTATTTCCAGAGAGAGATCCCTTCATACGCTCTTTCTTTATCTCTTACCTTCTTTCCCCGTCTCTCACTCTCCATATCAGAGACAGAAATCAATAACGTCAAATTATAAAAAAATTGTGACAAAGCGCCAAGACTCTTTGGAAGTATTGGAAAATAATGTTGGCGAGGCTTGAAGTTTCACTTACATGTTAGCTTGCCTCCAGTATTTCAGTCGTACTGTACGGTAAATTAAACCAGACAGTAAAAAAGACCACACCTTATAAAAGCGTCGTATTTTAAATCATTGTTGGACTTCTACTCTGTAAAAAGCTAGCCTTAAAGAGTACATTCCTCAATATTTTTAAGGGCTTATTTTGGTTTATGGAGTGTCCGACAACAAGTTTATGTACATACATGATGTAAAAATACTATTATTTCGTAATAATAAGCAGTTTTTATTACCTTACTTCTTGACTGACTCTCAAATGATTCGTTCCGCGATTCATCTGTGTAATCTCCGCCTTTCCGCCAGCGTAGTCTGATCTGATTGGTCAGATAGTGTAGTCTGCTGTGATTGGTCAGATGGTCTAGTCTGCTATGATTGGTCAAATGGTCTAGTCTGCTGTGATTGGTCAAACGCGTTCAGCATGTGTCGCAAATGGACCGCCTATCATTACTGCTGTATTACGGTTTGCAGGTGGTTGGATATTAACAGTGTATAGAGAGAGATGGCGTCGATTTTACCTTACCAGTTCGAGCCCGAGTCTGACGAATCATTCTTTAATCCTTATACAGATGCCAGTAAGAAAAAGGACTGTTTTAGACACTTCTCTTGTAACAGTTAGTTATCACGGCATACAGTGTACGGTGTTCGTATCTTCAGATGTTATTATAACTATAGTACACCACGCAGTTCTTGAAATAAAGACTTTGCGAGTTAATATGGTTGAACACTTACATTAGCGCAACGAGTTTATAGCTAACGTTAGGTAAACAAACAGTAACAACCCCAAAAATAACGGTAACGTTAGCTAAACACAGACATGAGATAACGTCACACAAATTTAATTTTAAGTAAAGACAAAAATAAAGAGTCACACTTACAGGTTGTGATTCGGTGGAGCTTACACGTCCAAATAAAGTTGGTATTGCAACATCTTTTAAGGAAAGACGTTTAATGTATCCTGCAGTAAAGGCGCCAAGATTGATGAAGCAATCTTCGGTAAAATGACGCGCGCAAAGTAAAACGTTCGGTTTATACTCCTTTGGTGTCGTTTGAAAAATAAATAGTAACCATTTTTTCCTCAGAAGTTCTTCCTTTGGTAGTGAAAATAAGACTGACTTAGTTTCACTACATAGAACACAGCTTCTCTTAGACATGATGCACACGTCACGAACGAGCTAGTACAGTGTTTGGGGAGGAGAGAGTTAAGTTTTCGCAGTCAGTAGGCGGGGATTTTTCTAGTGACGTAGGTACATTGTGGTTAAAGATTCGGACAGGTCATGGCTTGTTCGCGTGATTCAGAGTCGATTACCTTTTTTATAAGCTAATAACTTTGTTATTCATTCACCTTCGGATTTACAACTTGGCAGATTGCTTACATTCAAACACGGCAAAATTAAACACTTCATGAAATGTATTTTTTATGATCTCGAGGAATGTACTCTTTAAACTTTTTCCACCTGCCGCTTAAAAATGTATTTAATTTCATTTGGTGCCACTCAAGTTATACGCAAGATATATGCTACAATAAAATAAAACAAAGTTTAGACTAAACTAAGCCAATTCACTATTTAATAAAACAAATTACGTTACCGGATAAAATATGTTTTTACAGTGCACAGTGAGAAAACCTATATTATACTAATCCCAAAACCCAACAGTCTGGATAATGTAATACTACATTGGGTACAAATGCATGGATGCATTAACAAAATTGGTGTCTTTGATCTCTCTCGGAGTAGACCGTGTGAACTTCTACAACTGCGGAACCCAACGAGTGGGGCTAAATTTCTGGATCCCTCCTCTCGCAGTGTAATGGAAACAGAGAGAGGTCTGGATATTGTCAGGCTAGCTATCTGATCACAGACATAAGACTCCCATAACAAGCTGTACTGCACCAGAGCGCTACGGCTCATTTCTGAGCCAGCTTATTTCCATTTATGACACGTGATTACCTACAGCAACTACCGGGACATGTACACTCGAATTCCAAAACAGAGTTCAAAGCGCTTCCATACCAAGAAAACATCTCCAAATCGACGGCCATAAGGCATGCGGACATTGTTTGACGGTAGAAAAGTAAACTTGATCACGTGTTGAATGCTACGCTATACGTTTGAAACTGTACGTGGCCCGTATTCAAAGTAAAAGCAGATTTATTTGCGAAGAACGAACGGCTGGATCGTTTTCATAATCATACGCCACATGTACATTCTGCAAACATTCCTCAACCGTGTAATCAATCGTAATTGCACGCGAGCCCATCTCGACCAATCCCATTACACGTGACGCAATTACATTAATTACATGGGATGTAATCTTCCGCGTTGTATCAAAAGGACAGCGGGTAAGTCATTTCGGCTCATATTTGACCCAAACAAACGAAAACATCACTGCGAGACATACACGTGAGAGAAAATGATGAATCTGGTTTTAACGTGAGAGAGGCCAAGTGACTGATGAAATCAACGTGGCGAAATCGCCATTTGTGTAAAACTTGTGTTACAAATGCCAAACTACTGTTCTGGCTACGGGGATCATTTAGTAATGTGACGTTTGTTCGCACAGTAGCCAAGAAAAACACGACCTTAAAACCAGCACGTACAATAATTGGGGTATTTTTTATGAAAGTTTGTTCTACGTAAAACAAATGACAAAAATAATGAATTTACCACATTCTATACAGCGACCCTCCATCACAATGATCCAAGAACCTGGATTTCAATGTTGAAAGAATGAGAACGCAACACTGGCCTATGAAAAATGTACAAATTTAGTTATTCACTGCATAAAAACAAAGCGAGCCTTCCAGTCGGTGAAAGGCTACGGTTTAGCCTAATTTAATTCCCAGCTCTCTTTAAAGCAATTTCAAGTAAAGTAATTGTTCAATTGCAGCGGAAAAATAACCACGGCTAATTATGACTAATGACTACAGATGCCGGCGAAATCCTCTGTTTCTGCAAAGAACGGATACCATTCCGAGCCTCCATCAACGCTCATTTCTAGCAAGAGAAAACAACACGTCCCAACGTGCATTAGTTAGAGCTCGTTTTTTTTGCGGCCGTACACTTTTAAACCATTACAACAGCGGCCCCTGTGACCCCTGGCTCAGATCATTGTTGGACTAAATGACTAAAACATTAAACAACAAGTAATATCCTGTTAAATCGTAATGAATGGCTTCTAATCTCACTTTCCTCACAATTTTTCACTCGCGCCAGGGCCTGCTGACTCGAACCCGCCCAGCATTTCGAAGATCCCCGTTTAAACCTGAGGTAAAACCGAAAAAAACAAAAGTTTAAACCGAAAGTAAGTGCCAGGAAAAGGGTGAAAATATGGTTTCAATAGTTTTGCGACGCCTGTGCTACACATCGCACAAACCTGGCGTTTATAAATACAGAATTACGTTGCGTCCCTGGTTTGATAGGGCTTGATACACACTAGAAACCTCTCAGGTCAAACCACTGTTATGTTCAAAAAGAATGCAAACTATGAAGGCACCTGTTTCTAATTCCTTATTTTAGACCGCGCGTTTGTGTATTGCGTATTTTATGTCCGTGTTTTAATAGTTGCAGTGCATAAGTGCTCATGTGCACAGAAGGACAATAAAACAGAATGAGCACATGCATTCATATGCGTATATGTATATACTGTATATATATATTATATATATGTCTGTGCGTGTACATATGTCTGGCCATGTGGTTGGCAGTGAAGGAGAGCAAGAGCTGACTGATATGTTAACATCTCAGAACACACTCTGGTGTATAAACATCCACACACGTTTGTGTACACTAATTAATCTTCGCTGTGAGGCTGCCTTGTGCACGTCCCACATTGCTGGACTTTGATTTCTCGCTAGTGTCAACAGTCCTGAGCTCAGGGCTGATTGGAGCAGCGTTTGATGAAGTCAAAGACAAGTCTGAGCGCCAGATTACATCAACCGCTTTAAAACCGACGTCCAAATTCAAACCAAAACCACTTGCGGGGCCAGAGTTCACCACGAGACTGTATAAGTTTCTAAACACGTCTGTCAAGTACTCTTAATGAAAAGCAATATTGTGACATAAAAATTACAGAAAGATTTGTTCATGTGCATCTCACAAATGATCATTCGAGCATGACTCGACCATAGCATCACTGCTATTTCGTTAAACAGCGTTCCAAATATGTCATTATCTGAAAGGAGACATGAAAAGTATGGAGATCAGTGTTTAACCTTTAAAACTCTATAATGACTAATAATAATACATTATTCCGCAATATTTGTACTTTTAATTACAATCAAATGATAAAATGTGACCACAAAACCAGTCATAATAGCACAGGTACATTTGTAGCAATAGCCAACAATACATTGTATGGGTAAAAATGATTGATTTTTCTTTGCCAAAATCAATAGGATATTAAGTAAATGTCATGTTCCTTGAAGATATCTTGTAAATTTCCTACCGTAAATATATCAAAACTTTATTTTTGTGAGTGGACACAGCAAAATCGTGAACAAAACTGGCCGGAAACACGCCAGCACACTTTGCTCGCTGCTGCCGGCTCTTTAGGAATAATTCACTCAAGTTTGGTATCTATGTAAAGCTTAAAATTTCTGACTTGGAGTTCATACTCTCCACAATGTCATTACAGTGGTAAGCCAATAAGAGAGCGTTAAAACAAACCCGTTTCTTCTTAGCAACGACCTGTGTCAAGTGCCTCTGATGGACAACCTTTAAGGCGATTTTCTCAATATTTCGATTTTTTGCACCCTCTAAGATTTTCAAATAGTTGTATGTCAGCCACATATTGGCCTTTTCTAACAAACCACACATCAATGGAAATAGTATTTATTCAGCTTTCAGATGATGTATAAATCTTAATTTCGAATAATTGACCGCAAAGTTGATTTTAACGGAAGTACGTCATCGCCGTGTGTGCATATAGTCTATTCATTCCAATGTATGTGGGCAGGGCGCTCTTTAAAATTCCAGTAAAAAAAGCCAAATATGCAAAAGAGGTTAAGAGGTTAATAATACTGGAGCTGAAATAAAACAAATGTTATTAGACCGACTAATAACATGAACTTTATGTTTTTTACTGTTGATAAGCAATAGCATGGCACATTCATCGTGCATTTTACAGTGCATTTAAGGTTTACATGCAAATAAGGGCTGCATATACTCTGGTTTGCAATAACTAAATGAATTTAATACTGTACTTCAAAAATGCATACAATGAAATCACATGCCAGAGAGACTGGCATAGATTTTTTATATAATTTTTTCCTCACAATTCAATCACATCTCATATTGTATATTGCACGCAGGCTAAACTGAAATTTTCTTCGATATCATGGAGCACTTAGAACATTTTCATCTCATGTCACCAATTTGGTCATGTGAATTTGTTCATTTCTCCAGTTTAAAAGAGGTATCCAATACTTCCTCGACATTTTTATCAGGATAGCAAAGTGTGGAACAAAACGTCTTTCACTGTCTCTTACATTTTCCTCACATTATTGAGGACTGAGCTACTCCTTCACATACTTGCTGGAATTATCCGCCCAAATACTAATGCCGTAATTACAGCACGGTCAGTTTAAAGAGTCGATACAGATAAGACGGGTGAGGCTACACTCGAAGCCCCTTGAGCTGTTTTACATCACCTCTTCAAAGGATTTCCAACAGGATCACTGTATCCCATCCGTCACAGAAACGCCAGTCAGAAAACAAACACTATCTCAAGCATTAACTGTAACTTTATCCCTGTTTCTGAGCTGCGTATACGAGTTACAGGACCCTCACAAAAAAGAAACCGTGTAACGTGTGTTTTGGTTTGTCAGCTTTGAGTGACATGTTGTTGCATCAATCGTCTTTCGGCAGTAAATCATTTCTCCATATGGAAATGCAAATGTAAGGAGTGTATAGATTTGAGGGAAAAACAGCATGTTTCCAGTTCCTCGTATAGCGAAACCTCAGGCTGGGAAGATGAGCAGACGGATGACCTGAGATGCAAAGCGTGAAGGACATGGTGCACCAGGAGAAACTCCCCCGATGGCAAGAAATAATTTGAAACAGCCCTGGACATTTTAGTAAACAAAAAGGTTCTAACTACAAAGTCAAATGGAATGCAAAAACTTTGAAGCTTGTTATCTTAAAACTGCTCAGAACAAAGATAGAACCTTATAATTCCAAGATGATGATATATGTATAATTTATATATAATATATCAATTTAACTTCGACCAATTTTTACAATGCATTACAATTATGTGTTCATTCACAGACACCCACTGTAAAGTTCAGTAATTCATGCACTGAATCTAACCCACCACTTTGCCATTGCTAATGCCATGTTTTACCAGTCGACTGACTGCAACTGTGATCAAACTGAAGTGTGCCAGTCAAAACACCAAACCCACCATCCACAAAAACAAAACCACGTGCACCAGTTTGCATCAATTTTCCAGGATAATTCTTCCATGTTCTTTGGACACATCAGAATGATGTTACCGTAATGACCCGTATTACTGTGATAGCATAAGACGAAGCCTCTGAGGGCACGGTTCCATTTGCCCAGATTCACTGTCAGAGACACAGACGCAAGAACAGGTCTCCCCGGTAACTGTGTCTGACAGCCCCGGAATTGACTTCAGTACTGCGTCACATGTTTTCACCAGATGCTGTGTGAAAATTACAGAGCATTTTTCCAAACATTCACCACAATAAATACCTTTCAGAAACAAGCCACCTCCTTGTGTACTTTTGGATTGACCCAGGTTCATACGATATCAACATTTTGAGAGCTTTGAAAATGCTAATCCATCCACATTAGAGATTAGAAAATCTTTACAAATTTTATGGCATCCGGTCAGATCTGAAATTTCAAGAAATTTTGCAAGGGTATCACAGCAGGTGATTCCAATACGCAGACTCAATATGTTAATATGCATTAAATAAATCAAATTATGTAAACCTATTTGATTGATCTATTATATTAATCAATAATAAATGCATTAAAGTCAAGCTATGAATTCAATATGTGAAAGGATAAGGAATTATTTTGTTACCTGTTGATATGTCCCATTGACAATAATGAACTACACAAATGTTAATATCATAACTCAGCGCCTGGAAAATCTCAATAAAATTGTGAACTTATTTGGTAACAATAAATATTGTGAATTTATTTGGAAACAACAATAGTGATAATGGATATCATGACAGCCCTATTACCAAGATAGGGCAGGTGATATTGAGGTTGCAATAAAAACCCCTGTAACTGGCTGCTAATTTTGCCAATAACATTTAGGTTTATGGGGCAGGAACACAGCAGACGTGGTCTTTTGGCTTTACGCTGTGCCCACTCAACAGCACCTTCCATCTGCCTTTGCTTAAAACCGTCAGGTCTTGTCAGTCAAGTTAAAGTAAAAAAGGACAGAAAGGTTTCGGTTAGTTTCTTCTGACTGGGGGCCATTTAAAAGCACTCCAGTCTCCACTTAAATAAAGTTTGGAACTCTGGAACATGCCACAGAAAACTCAATTTTACCTTTCCGCTCGTGTTCCCCAGACCGGAGCAAATTTCATTACTTGTTTATGGACTCATAAAATTCCTCGCGGAACATAGTTTTATTCACACGCGGCTTCATCGAAATTGAGTGAATATGAGGTGGACAGAGGTCTTAGCACTGCTGAAATTTCTGCTACTTTCTAATAGGCCCCTTTGAAATAAAGTATACCGCCCCAGATGGAACAGGATGACTTTGTTCATGTTTTCTGCACAGATCTTGGCAGGAAAACGGTGGGGTTGTGCGGAATGGATTTAAACATAGTAAAATTGTTTTGAAAGTGAGTCGAGAGGACTACAGTCCATAGCCGAAAGACTTATCAGAGCAGCCAAAATATTTCAGAAAGGAACACACGAGGGTCCGCCCAAATTCTGCTGCAGGACTGCCATGTAGACTTGCAAGTACTGCCCAACCATCACATCATATAAAGACAACAACATTTCTTTTCCTGGTGCATTGAGTTGTACTGCACATGCATTTTATATACAACTCAACTCAACTTTATTTATATAGCGCTTTTTACAATTTTCATTGTTACAAAGCAGCTGTACATGAGACATATTGACTATAAGCAAAACAATTAAAGTTGTACCTGTAAAAACAAGAAAAAGTTGAAAACACAGAAGACAGACATACCCACATGCAAAACACTCCACACACAATATGCACACGTACTAACACACATAGACATAGACACACACACACGGACGCGCACGCGCACACACACGTACACAGACAAATACGCACACACAGACACGCACGCACGCACGCACGCACACACACACGCTCAGTGAGAGCACACATTTAAGATAAAGGAGAGAGAAGCACAGGTCAAATATAACAGACTATAAATTCCTATATGCAATATTAATTAAGTAAAACTTTAAAATTCTAAAACAAAAACAACCCCCCGGCCAGGCAAATAGTGCAAAAAACAGTATGCAAACGGTGGCGAGGAACCCAAAACTCTAATCGAGAAAAAAACCTCAGGAGAACCCAGGCCCAACCAGGGGATTCCAGTTCCCCTCTGGCAAAAGCTGCTGCCTCTGCACAAGCTCCAGAGAGCTTGCACAACGAGGCTAAATAAAATAAATAAACTTATACAGATATGCCTTTTAATCTCTTATTATTAGTATTTTCTCTTGAGACACCCAAGACACCATCTCATACAGTATATTCAATGCTTATTAAATAGTAATAAAAAGTAAAATGATTCAAATGTAATTTTAAAAATCACTCATCTGCAGGGGTACCCTTGCAAAAGTTTTTTGAAATTCCAGTCCAACCTGTTGCCAAAGGATTTGTAAAGATCTGTACGCCTCTTAAGTCTATACATAAAGGATTAACATTTCAGATGCTGTCAAAATGTTGATATTGTACGCTCTATTTAAATGTACAACGATGTACAGTAGGCCTATACGTCTACAATATCTGCATTTTATGAATGCATGCACATATGTACAGTAATTGCATTCTTGAATGTATAAATGTTATTGCCTTAATATATCCAAGGGCAAAATCTGCTATACTGACATTTAAAAAAAATCTATACTAAATTCACTGCAATACAATACAACATTTTTTGCAATCATTTGTAGTCAAATTGTATCAAATGTAGTTTATGCTTCAGACAGAACATGATATAAACATATCCACACACACACATGTATATATGGTTTACGAGGACGATAGACGTAATGATTTTTATATTGTACAAACCACAGACACACACACACAATGCTGTTTGTATGGTTACAGTCTGAGAAGCAATAGTTCTGCATTCCACATGTCAATATTCAGGCTTCTGGCAAATTCTCTGGATTTACAAATAAACAAAAAGCTGGGCAGGAATGAGAGGATAATGGAGACTGCAGTGAGTTCAATTATTTTTCTTTCAACTAAAAATAGAATCCACATTTCTAAGAATACATTAAACAATGTATAATTCTAATATAATATAACTTTTGTCCAACATTAAGGTAAAAACAAAATGCATTTTTCTGTTCCGCCCTTCAGATCATACATTTCCAAACATTAGTTTGGCATCACATCCTCTGAGAAACAAGAGCAAAACTTTGGAAACATTTTTGGAGGAACACCTTGCCATCATCCTCATCACAAACTGTCTGATGTATACGGTACACAAAAATGGTACGAGGCATCAATGTCTTGCATTCAAGTTGTACGTTTTGTAAGGTGGTCACAATCATGGCTTAGCTCTCAGCATTAATCTTAAGGGAAAAAGATCACATTTATGAAAATTTTAAAACAGAATCCACCTCAGCGGGAAGCACTTGAATGATTTATGATGGCTGACAGGTGTTGCAGAAAAAGCGCAAGTACTGACAAAGACAATAAAAATGAATAATACCCTCATAACAGGTGGTCTATTTCTGACTACCTCTTTGCATAATTCACATATCTTTGGGCAGTTTTAATAAATTTCCACAGCAGACCCACTGAGCGTGGTGTCTCTGTTCATCCCACACAGCGCAGGGAAGAGATCAACAGCTGTGCATTTAAAAAATAGTCCAGAAGGAAAGAGAAACTCAATACCCTTTGGAGTGAGCCACAAATCCCTCCTGCGCCTCAAAACTCATCACAGAACACGAGGAGAGCCAGAAGCTTCTGATCAGCCAGAATGTGAGAACAACAGACTGACATTCACTTGCTTTCATGCACTATGACCTGTATTTGATAGAATTATAGTTACTGTGAAAATTGATGACTATTTTCAAACAGGTTTCCCGATAACTATTTATTTAGTCATTTAGCAGACGCTTTTATCCAAAGATGTATTAAAGTAACATTTTATTTCGGCCTAAATATTATTCAAATTTGATTATTAAAAATAAATTCAACAAACATAGCAACAAAAATAAACAGATATATAATAATAATACATTTAAAATATATAAACAAATAACAAAAAAATATAAAAATTAAAGCCGATTCAAATTTGTAATAAAACTGAAAACAAAATGATTGTCCTTATGTGGGTTGCAGTTAAATAATGTCAAACTGACATTTCCGGTAAAATAGTACCTGACAAGTCAACTTAGGCTATTTTTGCTTATTTTTAAACAAAACAAGTTACAGGTTGCAGCTTTCACAGAAAAACATCACACACGTCTCTCTTAAGGTTGTAAAATCATACATTTTCTCACCGAAACAGGTCTTTTAACAAGCCAAACCGTCTTGAACAATACACTTTAATGCACATGTAATTCTACTAGAGAAAGTTCAACACAAAGGGCAAATTTGTGGTAAAACCAGATGGTCCTTGGAACATTAAAACTAGTTAAATCAATGTCCAAACAGGCTAGGAGCGCTGAAGCTGCCAGGTGAAATCACCACAGTAATATACAACCAGACTTCACCTCATCTAACGCCAAGCTGCCACAACAATCACTTCCTTCAGTCCTTGTGATGTCGACTATTAACAAAATCTCCAACAGTGCTAATTCCTTAAAAAGAAGTGAATATAAGCATGCTCTGGGGAAGGCTCGTGAATATCTACTGACAGCTTAACAGCCAAATTAGGGAAATGCTACACGTCTGCTAGTAATGAAGGACGTATGTTTTGACAGAGCTCCATGTTGGTGAGCTGGCTGTTAAATGAAAACAAAAAAGAAAGGCTAAGTGCAAATATGAAGAATTAGATTTCCAGAATTGTATTCAAATTTCATTTACATTTATGCATTTGGCAGATGCTTTTATCCAAAGCAATTTACAGTGCATTCACGCTATACCAATATCTACTGTCTCTAGGTCTCAAACCCACAACCTTTGAGCTATACAGGAACACTTACATATCGCATTACCAAAACAAAATAAGCACAATTATTTAAGTGGACAGTTTAACAGGAATATAAATACAATTTCATAGTTTCTTATGTGGTATGTTTTCCGTTTGCTTTAATGACAGCATACAGTCAAACTGGCACGATTCTCCAAAGCAAGGACTTGGTTTTGTTAACAGGGTCAATCCCTAAAAACCGCTTGTTTGATTAGTGACCTAGAATTTGCGCAGAATTTTAAATAAATCGTAATAATTGTACGTAAAAAACATTTCTTTATTATAAAGTTTTTACCATCTTAAACAGCATTCTTTATGTTTCCTGATAAAAGCGACATTTTGAGAATCCCAGTTTCTAAACTGGTGTTAGTGACAATTTAAGTAAGAACGATTTTACAAATGATTTCATCAAAAGTTTGTCCTGCTCACGCTACACCAATGACGCCCAATGAGATTCTGCAATTTTTTACCGTGGTTAAGACAAAAGATTGCCGACATGTGCAATTAAATTCTTTTTTGATTCGTAATGGTTTTAGTCATGTCAGCACTTGAAACATATGCAGTGAATCGCAGCTCTTTAATATTTGTTTATCGAGGGGTGTTATTAAACCACCTACAGCTGCCATGACGCAGTTCTCATGCACAATAAGCGCTATTCTGATGACTCATTTGAAGATCAGTATCAAATGAATGCACGTAATGAAAAGGAAATTTCCCGGACAAAAAGCTTCCTCGTGGGTTAATCAATCGCAGGAAAGGGAACTCCTCTGAAAGGATTATCGTGGATTATCGTTTGGGATTTGTGTTTACATGGGGAGACAATGTGTGTGATGTTGTAAGAGCACTAAGAAGATGTAGACTGATGAACTCTCTTGTCATTTGTGTACACTTCAAAAAAAATGCTGGGTTGTTTTCAATCCATGGTTGGGTGAAAAAGAGACAAACCCAACTGCTGGTTAAATTAACCTAGAAAATGTCCATATTTGACCCAACCATGGATTGAAACAACCCAGAATTTGGGTCTGAAACAATACATTATAAATTAATGCAAACCCAAAATATAAAATGATTAAAACTTTGAATGAAACTAAAACGTTAAATAAAATGGTGACTAATCGGTTAGTTTTCAACATGACTATTAGAAAATACAGGCCAGATTATATGAAGAGACTGTGATGTCAAGAAATTTCAATAATGAAATGAAAACTTGCATTACTTCAAATAAAAGTCACTCCAAATAAAACTGTTTGTGTAACTACTTCATGTTTTTCCTCACCTGTATGACTTCCACTTGGAAGTCGTGGAAAATGAAAGAAGAGATCAAGTTAATGTTTGTGACTGACAGTCTCGATTCAGCTATTGTGTTCTATGGAAGGAAGAAAGGGGTGTTTAGAATAGGGGCGTGAATAACAAGGAATTTTTTATTTTTAAGCGAATTACATCTTAAATTACAATGCTTTTGGGAAACTTGTAATTCAGATTATCGCCTGTGACCGTTTCGCCAATGTACTTATTCTTATGAAGCCTGGAAAACAGGGCCCAGATCTGACACTCCATTTTCACAAAATCAATTTTCACGCTAATTTCAATATAAAATTAGATTTGTGTACCCATGTGCGATTTTCCGCTGTTCAAATGTGTTTTCCTTGAACATTTAGTCACAGTTTATTTTCATTATTTCGCAAAACGTAAATATGCTCCTACTTTCCATGTTTCTACTCACAGATTCGTTTGACGGCTAGTTTATCACTTAATTTGGCGAATTTGAATGCCAGTATATAACGGTGACTGACTCACGCGGTCTGACGGTTTCCCGTTACGTTTACAAGATGTCTAGGGCCCATTCGGTCTTCATAAACTTCTGTTGTGACACCTTTTTATTTTTTTTGTCTACTTGTGGTTTTATGCTCATTTAAATGAGTTGGGTCTTGAGTAACGGCCGGCAGTGATGGAAACAGGAGTCTGTTACACATATTAGCGTCTCATATATTTACAGTTCTGTTCACTCTAGCCTCACACTTGATACGAGACTGTATTCATGTCATATTTGCCAGTATTTCTCTCTCCCGTTCTCTCTCGTAATGGTTATTGTCTAATTTCTGGGATTTATCTGTCCGATTCCACTGGTTTTCAGGCAGCATGTTTTTGATCTACCTTAAGGAATACCTCACAGACAATAAACTAGTGTCCCTGCAAGACACCACATTTGGCGTTTATGTCGTTCGCCATGAATGAACGTCAGAGGATGGTAATGTCAAAAGCAACGTCAATTCTTCTGGAGAACATCATGCGTGTGGATGTGTAGTTCGCGTTACAACGCACCGAAATCCAGAGCAGTCTCTATCTGCGTAAAATCTCAGAGATAGGAAAAAAATGAGTGCTGCTCTTTCGCAGGCAGAAACATCTGTCAGAGCCTCAGATCCATCATTAGCACACTATTCTACGTGCACTTACTACGTTTGTGTTGAGTGCACACATGTGTGTTTTCACTACTGCTGGGGGAGGGAGGAAAGACTCCAAACCTTTGAGTCAATTTAAGCACATCCTGACAAGAAGAGAAATGACTGAAGAAAGACCATTTGATGACTAGCAAATTAAAATCTGCCAGGAGCCAAAATAACATATAACGTGAGCATGTTACCTTATATTAATAAAGTTAAAAGATGTCATCACATCACAATATCCAGCCATTTTTGTAAACAAAAATAATTGATTTCCTGAACACTCCCCCTGCCTGTCATCGGATGGGCACAGAGATGGTTCCGCCCCCAAATGCACACCATTCATTGGGTTTCTGTGTTGGGCTGTTCGAGATACTCAAACAAACCAAGCAAAGTTTTTCTAGTACCACAGAGCCTTGGTGTTTATACTATTTAGTAGAATTTACAGACACAATCGGCTTATACACTTTTAAAAATAAAGGTGCCATAGAAAAACCTTTTTGTCTAAATGGTTCCATAAAGAACCTTTAACATCCGAAAAAACATTTTGTTTCACAAACACTCTTAAACAAAGTGCTTCAAAAGGTTCTTTGATGCCATAGAAGAACCTTTTGGTTCCATCAAGAACCTTTAACATCTGAAGAACCTTTCTGTTTCACAAACAGAGAAAGAGATGGTTCTTTAAAGAATCTTTGTCTGAATGGTTCTTTTGGTTCTTCTATGGCATCACTGTGAAGAACCTTTAAAGCACCCTTATTTTTAAGAGCGTAGGGTTCTTTGTGGCGAAAAAAGGTTCATCAGATTAAAAAAGGTAAGAAAGAGATGGTTCTTTAAAGAACCTTTGACTGAATGATTCTTTGTGAAACCAAAAATGGTTCTTCTATGGTATCGCATGTGAAGAACCTTTAAAGCACCCTTATTTTTAAGAGCGTAGGGTTCTTTGCATTTAAATCTACAGAATGTATTTTAACATCAAAATGTCCTGTTGAAAATGTGTTCTTCACCTCTGTCAAGCCCATTTTAACAGCGTTTTCCTTTCAATCACCATTTTGAGAACTACAGACATGCAGCTAGCGCTGCTGAAAACACGAGGCTAAAGGCTAACTGTCAGTTAATAACCAAACCACCCTAACTGGACAACTTCCTGTCATTTGTCAGAGCAGAAAAGCAAAACGGCCGGAAATAGCTTTAAATATTGCAAACAAGTTGCATTTCTTTTCTTAAACATCCTATGCTGGGATCCACGATGCTTTGGGACTGATCCAAAGAGACTGATCCAAGAGGTGTAGCGTGACCTCAGAAAGTGCCAAGAAGGATGGAATTTATCTTCACCACACTGAGCTACATATCAGCTGACACTTCATTCAATGGATAAATTTCCATGAAGAAAACTGTACTGCGGATATTCATCATATTGAATGTCAGCTCTTACTGAATGATATATGCATCTATCAGGGTTATGACTGCATGAAAAAACTAACCGTTGAAATACAATTCTGTTACAAATCCAATTAAAATTTGTGCAACGCTAATAAACCACTCCATCAGTCTGCGGCACAAATACATTTCTTGTAATAATATCTAAGCATCCTTAAAACAAGACACAATTATTTGAGTAATAGATAATATGACGCTTTTAGAGAATATATTATTACCACTTTTTCAAACAGTTTTTACTATTTAGGCATAACTCAAAATTTTAAATCAATGGGGTAAGAGAATTTAGAAAATATAGTCTCTGAAAACACGCGTCTCTAAAGGAAAGTTTATCCAAAAATGCAAATTCTTTTATCATTTATTTATGCTCTTGTAATTCTTTGTAGTACTTGTATGATTTCCTTTCATCTGCAGAAGACAAAAGAAGATATTTTGAAGAACTTTGTTAACCAAACAACACTGCACCCCATTGACCTCAATTGTATGGAAAACCACTGAGACATTTCTCAAAATATCCTTTTAGTTTTCCACAGACATTAAAGTCATATATTTCCACAAAAGTAAAAGTTTTAAATGATGGTGAATAAATGATAACAGAATTTGTATTTTTTATTTTGGGTAAACTACCCTTTAATTACTCACATTTAATTTCATCACAGGGAACAGAAATACTATATATAATTGACCCCAAATGCACTTTGGGTCACTTTGGGTAAAAGCATCAGCCAAATGCATAAATGTGCATTTACAATTTTAAATATGCTTAAATATTTACATAAACAAAACAAACCAAGTAAATTCTGACAATGCAGTGCAAGGTAAACTTAGTGTAGTGAACCTGTAGTAATCTGAGAGCTTCAAGTGCCCCGACCTCGACTTGTCTCAGATGGTTTGCTTTATCTAAACTGGACTAAACTGTAGCGAGCGCAGAGGTGAAAGCTAGCATGACCTTGGGCTTGTCATACCACGGTTTGTTTCAACAGGCAAATGCCTTTCGCGCCTATTACAGATAGCTCTAATGAGAAAGGGTCAGAAAAGCCGACCTGCGCCGAGTGGAAATGGATGAGGCAGGGCTGCCTTACCCGCAATTCCCCTGTCACCTGCCAACGTCTGCGCAGGGGTTCGTCCTGATTGGTAACAGGCCTGTCTGCTCTTCTGCACCCAGGTGCCTTTATTCTCACCAATCCGTTATGCACACGACAGGCGTTTTTCTGAGAGGAAGAGATTCCTTTCCAGGAATTTTCAGTCAGTTTCACCTTCTGTGCGATTAGCCCGAATTCCTATTACAGCTGTCCTGTCCAATGCAGATTCAGAAAATAAAAGTTACAAAAGTGCTGGGTTTGGCAACATAAACAATCTAGTATATCTGACAGCTAGACTCAACGAACAGCAGTTTAGACATTCTGATCTGATAGCAGGAGAGTTTATATATCAATAATACAACGACCCGCGTTAGAACTCACACGGCGTCTGACACAAAATTTAGTACGATCTTTCCACAGTAAATCTGCTTTGAACAAATAAATTCTCTCTGGATGGCTGTACCTGATGGTCTGATTTCAGTCCACGTTGAGATTACTGCATAGACTGTTATAATAAAACAATAGTGTTTATGCAAAAAAAAGCAAACCTGTCAGGGAAAAAAACTAGAAATGTTTCTTAGATCCCCTCACGGTTTTCAGCAGGGTGTTGAACGTGAGCCGTTCCAGGGGTGCTCAAGAAGAAATCAATTACCAACAACTGCGCCTCAGCAACAGAAATGTTCCATCCAAACAAACAACATCTATATAATACATGTTTACAGATTTATGCTCGTACATACGCCAACAAAACACACAGCCGACCCGATTCCAAGTGTCTCTAACAATTGCACAAAGCTCTCCGCTGTACTCTGCATTCAGCAAACTTTGTTCCTTGAAGAACTAAAACGAGAGATTTTACAAAGTGTCATTTTCTGAAATCATTGTCAGCTGTTGTTTCTATTGGCCGTATAGTGTAAGTCATCATTCAGCATCATTTTATCCTTGATCTGACACTTTTTGGTACTACAAAGGTCTCTGACAAGCCCTTAGAGAGTTCTGCCTTTCAAACAATTATTTCCCCAAAAATGATCTGAACATTTGGGACAACCTATGTGTGTGGAGGTCTAAAATCTGAAATTGGACACTGGATTTACAAACAGGCAAAGCGCAGCTGTTGAAAATGATCAATAAAACCATATGTTTGGCTGGTTGTGCGCTGGACCGTCCTATCTCTCATCGTTTTAAACTCGTGCTTTTTCTGGAGCGCGCAGCAACAATCACCAGGTTTGTTGGCGTACCGGTGGTACACGTGGCAACGAAATAAAGAAACAAATCAGACCTAAAGTGATGGATCTGATCAATTCAGATCATCATGCCAAGCGGGCCCTGTTCATCATTGTAAAAAACAGCTTAAACATTAAACTGATCCATGAACATAATCCCTTCAAAAAACAGCGCCATAGTGCTTTACGTGATGAAATATCACATTATACAACAGAAGATGGAAATTACTGGAGACACTTTCACTGACTATTATAGTTTGAATTGTATAATCCTTTTCCAAACTCTGTGCTTTTCACAACGACCACCAGTCACCACAAACCAAATAAAATGTATTTGAATATTTACCACATTATTTACCATGGTGAAATTGAAAAAACAAAGTCTAACAACTATTTACATTCTTCTCAGGCTTTACAGTGTGAGCTCAATATCTGCATGTTGTTATAATCTCCTACCTGTTAACGTAACATCGCTGTAGATGTCAGACAGCTGTTCTTTCAACAAGACCTGCTGCACCTGAGCCGCTTTCTCGCGCTGCAGCTCCAGCATCATGTCCGGGTGGCTGGCCAGTCTGCAGCCCTTCTGTTTGTCCAGGGCGAAGTCACTGCGCACAATGTCTGCGTGGAAACCAGAGGGATGTTTCTGGAGGTTGTGCTGTCTACTCGTGTCATATATGTGAGGACAAACCGCACCACTCCAAGAGCAAATGCAACTATGTGTTTGGTTTGCATTGTGTTTATGTTTACCAGATATCTAAACTATAGTTTCTCACATGCATATATCAAAAATTCTTTGTGCAGACGTTTAAGTGATATGCACTAAATAAATGATTTTCAGAATATTTCGAACATTAACCCTGTACCCAATGAATGTGAGTGTTTATCAAACTTTCTGGGGCCGAAAGATATCTGCCTCATTGAAAATGACCAAAACAAACCTCACCATCTTCATAGTTTTTGAGGTAATAGTCCGGTCCAGGCCCTCGAAACTTTGCAAGATTCTTCAGGTTATGAAACTGAAGAAAATCGGTCCGCTTGCCCCCAAACCTCAGATAAGCTGGAGAGAGTCCCCGAGCTAGAGTAACCAACCTCTTGGAGCTGTGAATACAAAACGATGTAAATCACTGCAGATGACAGATACAATCCTGAAGTGCAGTAAAAAGTGCAGGTGTTACCTTAAGGAGCCATTTGTACAGACCTGACCACTAAAATCCTTTTGTTGTTTGAATAGGATAAGGGTAGAAATAGAATAAAACAGTATCATTTTGTGCTCATTTTTTACCAGTTCCAGACGAATTTTGGACCTATATTCTTTAAAGTGTTATATTAAAACTATGTAATATGCTTCACACAACATGTTGTTGGATGTTAGATGTATGGGTATAGTTACAAAACAACCCCTTTATTTGAGAAAACATATACAAACACTCAATTGTTTATATTTATGCCTGACTTATTTTTATTTTACAGGGCTATATCTTGACTACAGATGTTGACGGTAGTCATGGCTCGTGCAGACCAGAACAATGTCACAATAGCTGCCTTATAGGGTCATTACAAAGTGTATTTGCACAATTTTTATTGCTTTTGTTGAGTTTATTTAAACTTGCTTCAATGTTTTTAATTTGCCCCCAGTGATCCGGTTGCTAGAGGCGTTTAAATATTTTTTCGTAAACTCTAAAGCAGGACTAAATTGCAAAAGACTGAATAAAACATGAGTCTGTTTAAGGTCGCAGTTTTTCTCACTCTCACTCAAATTAACACCATTTTATTTCACACAGTAAATCCATTCTTCAGTTTTTTTCATCATAATGCATGTTTTCCTAAACCACTCAAAGAGAAGCTACAGAAAGTGCGAACGTAAAATCAAAAGGCTTGTAAATTGCGCACGTATTCTGACTTCAAATTCTGGCATCGAATAAGAAAATAGGCCTAGTTAAAAAGCATTACTATAAAAGTATATACTTTGATAATTAATTATTAGAGAAAGTATTCATTGTTTTGAAATGTTTTGTGAAAATAGCAGAACTATTTTTTTGTTGTGGTGTGTATAGGCCGAACTGACAAGCGCGTTTCTCTCATTTAGTGTCAAATCGGATGTTAATTCATACCCAAAGAGACCAAGAATGATGTTTAAAGATATAGCCTAACATTACA
The DNA here is from genome assembly GCF_024868665.1 of Triplophysa rosa. Classification (NCBI taxonomy): domain Eukaryota; kingdom Metazoa; phylum Chordata; class Actinopteri; order Cypriniformes; family Nemacheilidae; genus Triplophysa; species Triplophysa rosa. The sequence continues at coordinate 22,862,935 of NC_079898.1, read as the reverse complement.
TTATTTGGGTAAAGTGTAAAATGCATAGTCATTTAATGACAACAACGGTAGGTCATAAACATTTCAGCACTTAACTGAAAAAAAACGCAAATAAACCAAAATACAACAGAATAATAACGATAAGAACAGCACTAAAACATATTCGTTATTGTGATTAATTCAATATTATTTTATAAGTTATTGCAATTATTAACATTATTTTTATTATCTCTATCATTGTTCCTACTCTGAACGGTGGGTGGATAATAGCTAAACAAAATAAATATTACCATGTTGCAAAAGTTGTTTCCAAACAAGGTGAAAAAAGTATTCGTATTTCTGTGAAAAGTGTTAAGCAGCCAAAACATATTTTTCTGCCCTGCTCCCCTTCACACTGTGTACACAATGAAACGAAGGGATGCTGGGAAATGTGTAGCACACTTGAACAATCTGCCATAACACACCGCGCACAGTAAACTACGCAAATGCAACCGACGTCAAATAGCCACGACAGCAGATTTAGACTTCAAATTTTGATGGGACATTTAGAAAATGATATTCATTCTGTTCTCACCCTCACCATTAAAATACTTATTCGATGTCACAACCGGGATATAGGCCTACCATCACATCGAAACATATACAGCGCCTCTTTGGGGACCACAAAAGACACTTACATTTCCATTCTCCGTATGTTTGTGTCTATTCTCCTCTGGGGGCTGGAACACCCAAATTCACTTCCAGGTCAAGCCCTGTTGTTCAAATTAACACGACCATTCAAATCTGGGCGTATGTTAAGGGTTCGTGCTAGCGGTACACAATATTTCTAAAGTCTAAGTTGGCATGTCGAATATATGATCATGGGCGAATCTCAACCCACAACACATTTGCACTGGAGTGAAACGTATTGCTTAATTTGGGGCATTGCGCGTCAACTTACATCATAGGCGCTTTTAATTTACGCGTAAATTAAATGTTAAAATAGGGTTATAATAATAACGGCATTAATATGTTAGATATGCACGTTAAATATATCTAGCCTACTGGCTATTTTATATAAGGTTGATTTGAAATACATCCAAAGAGCGCAGTCAGCCATGCTGTGGAAATAAGTTTAAAGAGCAAAAGTGATTGCTCATGCTTTTAAAAAATCCGATTATGTAGGCTATGTTAGACAACTGTATAAACTATATTAGATATCAATATTAGGTGTTGACATTCGCAGATTATCGGACATAGGCTACTCTTTGATAATGGTTAACGACATAACTGCGCAATGTAAAGCAACACAAACGCAGCAGCATCACCAAATGCATTTTAACCTCAGGATGCAGAGAACTGAAACGTTAAGCCTGTAATACCTCAAAAAGTCAAGCCAGCCATCCTTTATGATAGATGGATCCAACTGCAACGAGAGGAAATTGTCATTCAAAACTTTCACCGGGCTTCGCGTATTCACGTCCAGTAAAATTAAAGTTCTCTCCAGAAAGCTCTGTCTTTTCCCTCCGGACACGGGTCTCTTGTAGGCAGCGGAGGAGGAGATGAGAGACTGGAGTATCAGTGCCAACCACAGGGACGAGCCGAACACTAGGCAGAGAAACTGCCTGGGCATCTTCTGTCCTCGAGCGCCGAGAGGAGATCCAGCAGAGATCTCCTTATGAAAACCGACTGAAGAGCACCTGAAATGTATTTATGCCCGTCCGTGAGCCAGGATACGTGTCTGTGGTCAAATTCGCTGCTGTCTCTTTTAGCCCCCTGTCCTGCGCTGTTTTGGAGTTAGCTGGGGTAGACTCACGCCCCGGGCAGGGCCAGCCTCCATCACACAGCTGCCACCGCACCGCCCTCTAGTAACGCAACAGCTCTTAAAGGTAAAACGACTCTTATTTAACTTAAGGGTCTTTTGTATGGTCCTTATGATTAATTGTGTCTGCGCATTCTGGGAGAAAATATGCATTTACCATATTTCAGGAAATAAGCTGTAACAACATATTGGAATAACAATTATTGGAATGAGCTTGTTTTGTGCAATTTCAAATGGGCTATTTCAACATTTTAAAAGACCTTAAAATAGCCCTTCGTTTTTGTTAAAGCATTCAATAGGTCAATCATATGGGCAATATAATAAGTAAAAGTAACATTTTTAACTAATTTAAAAAATGCATTTTTCAGTGCGCGATAGGCACTGCAAGTAGCAGGATACGTTGTTTTACAATATGTTTTACAACTTTATTTTACTTTTACACCATTGGTGTAATATTCGTTTTTGATTTGCTTATAATGAGAATGAATATCACATGGCTTGTCAGATAAACAATGCGCAGAGCTAAGAAAGAATTAAAACTAAATACAATTAATAGCTTACTATAAATAATTTCAGATGTTCATCTACATTTCATACGCAAATGAGTGTATTTATTTTAGGCTATATGGTGATACGCATATAGGAAAAAGAATAAAACAACACATCCTATAATAAACCTTTACATTTGCTCGAGTAAAATGTCTAAAAAAGTGATTTTTTATGAAAATGTTTTTTTATCTTTATCCAGATCTGGGTCTCATAGAAAACAATCATCGTGAGTTATTATAAGTGTCAGTAAATCAAACGAGTCGACAATAAAAAGCACGCTTATGACTCATAATATGGTACAGTTCACCTCGTGAAATTTTCAACTGCTTGCTTTAATTTTTCTGAAGTATTCGTTTACAAAGGCATCACTGTGAACTGACCAACAAAGTTTTTCCGTTTCCGTACAGCAACCAATGACAAATATTTTGAATTTGATATATGTTCATAGGAACACGATGTTGTCATTTATCCCTTCTAATGCCAACCTGTGCTAATCGCTTTGTTACAAAATCTTAATTTATAAATTAATGCAACTATTCCATCCCATAAAATAAGGTTGGCGCTGCACATCTTTCGCATTACATAACGGAAGATACTTTTGTGCCATCCTGCCAACCTGTAACTGACACATGACATGCTACAGTAACTATCTGAAAACCAATAGGTGATTATTAAATGACGCTCAGTCACCTGATTCATAACTTTGCTTTAATAACAGCCATGTGATTTTTCCTCTGTGAGACTCAGGCCTCACATTCCGGGCTCCCTGCGACAGTCTAAATCCGCTCCCTGAAAGATAGAGAATAAAATATAGAACAGCGTGCTGCTCTCTGCAGCATATTTTTGGCAGCGAATCAGACAGGACGCCTCTCTTTAACCTCTGTTTTATGAGAAGATTTATCAGGTTTTACATGGGTACTCTTTTGAAGTGCTTTTTTTAGTTTCTAAAACTGTTCAATATTCACTGGAAACTGAGCCTAAATATATCAAATAGGCTTTACTATCAGAAATGTTCATTCTTTAGGACTAAGGGCTTAAATATACACAAAGTAAGGCCTACAAAACTTAAGACTTTTTACAATTGGTTAGGACTAATTGTTGCTTTTTCTAAGACAAAAATAATAATACAGCAAGGGGATTTAACATTTCCACAATAATATCGCACTTTCATTGTAAAAAAACAACAACAAATAAAACCAATTTCTTTTGTATATATCCATTTGTTTAAACAAATCGTTTCTTTACCAAACTACAACCAAAATATGAAATGGTATTCTTTTTAATAGATATATATAAACATATTTATTTATTTATTTAAATATCTTTTAAAATAATAATTCGTTCGCTTACACTTTAAAACACGCATATTTTCAGCTCCCTGGTGAAATTATGTTGCGAGAATTAGGCTATATCGTTTTTTGTTCTGTTTATAAATGAAATCATATTTTCATTTCCACACATGACTAATTATTAACATTAAAAATATTAGAATATTGGGTTAATAACATACGAATAATTATTTTACTAATATGCAGATTAATAGCTAAAGCAGCCAACCAATAGATTACTTTATTTCATACACATCCTACACATGAACCAATAACAGGCTAGTTACGAAAAGAACAGATATTTGAAAAAAAAGTGTCAATTGTGCACAAACTTGGGTCAAGGGCAGTCAATGATATTTCAATAAACACATCAAATAAAACTTCTCAGCTCCCAGGAATATAAATATGAAGAGCTTGACTTACAAAAGCATCTAATCTAATTTTACTAGCAATCTTTAAAACTAAAAAATAAGATGAGGATGATGCAAGTATTTTGTCATATAGCCTACTGTGTGGTTACTTAACGACTCATGGACGTTAATTACTAGTCTCCTAAGCCTGCAAACTGGCACAGGACTCCGTGAAAATCACAAGACAAGGTCATGACTTTACATACTGTGCTTTCTGAATATTGACGAGCCTTGGGTAATGATGAGAGAAAAAAAGACTACCCATAACTGCACATATTTGTCTCTGATTTACGAGGTGGCAACGAGTGATGCTTAGAAGACGAATGTATAGAACATACAGCAAACATCTAAGTCTTCTTCAAGTTTTATCTCACTTTGATTAAAAATGCTGTTTCTTTGCCTTATGGGTCACTGGCATTCTTTTTAGGCCTGGCTTCACAAGTGTTTATGAGACCACAACTTAATGTTTCGCCCAACATGTGGCGATGAAAGTTTTTGGATGTTTAGAACGAATTAACAAGACAATTTTCTTATTTTGGAAACGAAAATATGGAGCACTGTAGAACATGGTCCAATAAAAAGTGGTGTTATTAACAATTATGTTAAATGTTTAACTGTTATACATTTTAAAGATCGACTCACACGTGTGTTTTAAATATATTTAAATATACTTGGAGCCACTGGAAGCATTTTCCTTTTTATGAGCTTGTCTGTAAACATTTATATAGCCTATTTATATGTTCTAATCTTTAATTGACGAAGATGACAACGTTTTTCTGAACAATTACAATTACGTTTCTCGACCAGTTAAATAAAGAAATCATTACATGGCTCAAAGTTTTCATTATTCAGTGACATTCAGTTATTGAAGTCATGACAAATTGTGATCTAGGGTGCCACCTTGCGGTAAAGAATCGTTATGTTCTCAGTCCCCGATTTTGAGATAAATGCAATTCATTTGCAGCTTTGACAAACATTTCAGAACAGACACGAGAAAGTAAATGCAAACGTGAAATTGCTAGAAAGATACATTTCTGAATCTAAAAACCAATTCTTGGCCATACAGATTAACCATTTTGGTTCCACAGGGAACCTTTCAATTGAGATTGAGATTTTAAGAGAACAATTTCTTTGCCTTTTTATAGAACCGTTTTTTCACCACAAATAACCATTTTGCGACAGACTTTTTGTGAATGTTTAAGGATCTTTATGGAAACATGCAGCTCGACAAATTTAGCACTAATTTTGGAATACGCCATAATGCACTAACACTATACATAACATACTTTTTTTGGGGGGGGGGGCGCACTGTAAAACCGAAACATATCAAATAAACAGCAGTCTTCCTGCACAATATATATTGGATTTAGTTTTATCCAGGACTTACATTTAAAACATAACTTCTAGAAGATTTAGTAAATGTCTTATTGGTTTAGAATGGTAAAAACACACTGTGAATCGTAGCACACTATTGCTGGTGTTTTGGTCAGCACTGTGCATTTCCTGCTTGCTCCGTATAGTATCGCAGCTTCATCGTTTTCCCACTGCAAGGCGCCATGACGTCATTGCAGTGTCAGTTTTATTTACACCAGACTCCAGCTGTCAGATTGATCCGTCAAACAGAGCGGACGCGCGTGTCCGTGGGTGTGTAATCGCCACGTGATTCGGCTCGCCAATGTCCTTCTACAACCCACTCAGCATCATGGCTGCGGATGCGCTCCTGCCGCACCGCATCCCTGGACCGCGTCTCGCGCCCCTGGTACTCCTGATCATATCCGCATTTCACACACCGACCCACGGGCTGCTGGGCTTCCGACCGGAGGACACGGGCGGAGAGCTGTCCGTGCAGGACGGGGTGTTAAAGGCGACCGAGGGTACGCGCTTCGTGTTACGCGTGTACTATGCAGCATCTCCGCAGAGGCTCAACCGGACCGTCAGCGGCGCCGCACCGTGGATCGCTTTTATCGAGGAACCGGAACCGGGCAGAGAGGGACAGGCGCATCCCAAAAGAAACTTATGCGTGGAAGAGAGCGCCAGGAGTTCGGATATAGAGCTGCTCGGGTCTTTCAAGTCTGCGTCTAGCCAAAACTCCATCCTGGTGGAGCTGCTCGCCAAAGACCTCCGCAGAGGAGAGAAAATCAAATATTACTCGATGTGTGCCTTTGACGGAGTGAAATGGGAACACTACAGGACGAGAGACTTCTGGCTGGCGGTGGTGGAGCGGCCGCCCCACGCGGACGGATGGATGCAGGCTGGTCTGTCGGTGATGCTGCTCGCGTTATCCGCGCTCTTTAGCGGGCTGGTGATCAGTATGCTCGCGCTGGACCCGGTGGAGCTCAGAGTGCTGCAGAACAGCGGCACCGACAAGGAGCAGAAGTACGCGCACAAGATCGAGTCCGTGCGCAAACACGGCAACTACGTTCTGTGCACCTTGGTTCTGTGCAACGTGCTCACCAACACTTTCCTGGTGGTGTGGATGTGCCAAATCCTCGGACACACGCCTCTTTCCATTGCGGCGTGCACTTTTCTCATCTTCTTCATTGGAGAGATCCTCCCGCATTCCGTCGCATCCAGACACGGGCTGGCTATTGCATCCAAGACCATATGGCTGACCAAGATGCTGATGCTGGTTACTTTACCCATCACCTATCCCATTAGTAAACTACTTGACAATATGCTGCACCAAGAAATCAGCAACTTTTACACACGCGAGAAGTTACTGGCCATGCTGAGAGTTACCGATCCATATCATGACCTGGTGAAAGAGGAGCTCAACATCATACAGGGAGCACTGGAGCTCAGGACCAAAACTGTCGAAGATGTTCTGACCCCCCTGAACGACTGCTTCATGCTTGCTTCGGATGCCATTCTGGACTTTTACACCATGTCCGATGTGATGCAGAGTGGATACACCCGCATCCCTGTTTTTGAGAATGAAAGATCCAATATTGTCAGTATTCTGTTTGTCAAAGATCTGGCATTTGTTGATCCGGATGACTGTACCCCATTGAAAACCATTACTCAGTTTTACAAGCACCCGCTGCACTGTGTCTTTAACGACACCAAACTGGATGCAATGCTGGAACAGTTCAAGAAAGGTAAGCTGTCTGTAGTACTTAAAAATAATTTCTATTCAGATAGAGAAAACTAATTTCTTACATACATAGTTAACAAACTTTAAAAGCCCTGGTTCTATGGGACCATATAGTTAAAGAGATAGTTCACAAAAATCTGTCATCATTTATTCACCCTCATGTCATTCAAAACCTGTATATGACGCTTTCTTCGGTGGAACACAAAAGAAGATATTTTGAGAAATGTCCCACGTGGTTTTGTATCTATACAGTGCAAGTCATTGGGTTCCAATGTTGTTTGGTTACAAACGTTCTTCAAAATATTTTCTTTAGTGTTCTGCAGAAGAAAGAAAGTCATACAGGTTTGGAAGCTGAGAAATGCTAAAAAAAACATTTATTGTTCCTTTAAATATAAACCAGTGGCATCATATTTTAAAATCTCATTAAAATTGAATGCATTAAAATTATGCATTAAATTGAAGTCAATATTTATTATTTATGTAATTATTTAATATTTCATCATTTAATGTTTGACTTAACACGTGTAATCAAAATACTGAATTGAGTCTTTTATGGCATGCTGCAGTCCTTTTGCTTTGAGGATGTAGTGTCAGCGTCCCTTACAACTTCAGCTAACATCTGCAAAGGGGCTGAAATCTGGACTGCAATAATCTGAATGTGTTTCTATGGCAACAGTATTCATTCCATCATCATTACTCAGTGCTCACCACAAGAGCAGGTATTAGCCACTGTGTGCCCGAAGATGAACACATCTTGACACACATTCAACAGAATCCATAAATGACTATACAGTCTTGCAATGACGTGTGTGGAACACAGAAATTAATGCAGTTTTCTGCAGGTCCTGCCCTGAACATTGTTGCATTGTTTTCCACTTTGGCCTTTACGACTGCAGCACAGTGCCCGTTATGTAATAATGTCTATTAAGATATAAAGCGCTCTCTATGAAGGAACAGAGTCAAAGCTGCTGAGAGCAGCAGCAGAGCACAGAGTGTCATAATTCAGAGTCCTAATACAGTAATTTGTCAGATTTACCTCGCCCACAGGGCACAAGAGTTAGCGGATTTGCCTCCTCGCAGGGTACAAATACTCAGTAGACAAGGCAAAGGGGTAGTTAAAGTTATCAGTTCGTGAAATCCTGGACACAGCTTAAAGGGATAGTTCACCCAAAATTGAAAATGCTCATCCTCAAGTTGTTTCAAACCCGTATAAATTTCTTTATTCTGAGGATTTTCAGCACAGAACAACATTTAACAGGGCACTCTAAACCACAATTGAGCTTAATCTGTGAGCAGACCTGACTGAGCTCATCACTGAGGTCAAAAGACCATGCATTACATTTTCCATGAATCAATCTATTAAAAAATATTTTTCTAAGAATTTAAAATGATGTCAGACTATCAACATCTATGTTTACCCTAAGAGTGCTGTAAGACATATGAGCCGCAAGGAACAGCTCACCCCCATAAAATGAACAATAATAATTAATACTCACCCTTGCGTCCTTCCCAATCTGCATTCTGTTATTCCCTGTGAAACAAAACAGAAGAATCTTTGAAAAAATGTAAACCTTGTATGTCCAAATTTATCAGGAAATGGAACTTTTTAAATGATTACATACAGTGTTGTCAAAGTTGACAAGCACTTTTTAATCTTTTTAGATATCTGCAAAACCCATTGATAAGCAAGCATAAAGGGTGACAAATAACGATTCATGGCAAAAAATTAAAATCACGGAATATGGAGAAAAAAGGTTTCAGAAGGACAGCACCGACGTAACACTTCTAATTGGCAACGTGTCATTTCTTAGTATAAAATCACCATACAAGTCATATTTTACTTTCCTCAACTTTTAAAGCAAAATTTAAGATTTTGCAAAATAATACAAAGTTGGCATCACTTGAATTTAACCGTGACTGATGACAACCATGTTTTTGGTCCATTTTGAAACTTTACAGCCATGGACATTATAAACTGTTGTAGTATGGAAAACAGTTGAAAGCTCTCCTTTAGGGGTTCCATTTAAAAAATAGCTCAGGGTTCTGTGAGTGCTTGTCTGTACAGAAGCATCATGGCAGTTTAGCTGCAGCGGTGACCTTTTGGTCCAATCACAGTCCCAGCTTGGGCCCATCAGCACAAAAAGAGCAGCTTCCTCATACTGTGAGCACCCAGGCTGTCAATCTTTTAAGTTTATGCCCCCTGTGAACACATTCCAGGGCAGATAATGAAATATGCAGGCTCAACCTTTCTCTATCCAGTCATAGGACAGAGGCTGAACTGCAGGTAAAGGTGAGGCTGAAGATAATTATCGTCTTTCAAAATAAGTCTCGAGTCTTTTCAGCTGCTGTACAGTAGAATGTAAAACATTACCTTTAATACAAATATCAGTTGTTTGGAATATCATGTTTTAATAGAAAGTGCCCGAGTCTTAGTTCATCAAAACTGTTTGAAGGTCAAGTGTATGAAATTTAGCGGCATATAGTGGTGAGGTTGCAAATTGCAATCAACGGCTCACTCCACCCCTCCTTTTCGAAGCACTACGGTGGCTGACACAGAACTAAGATGTCGTCACGTTTTCGCTTCTTTTCCGAAGAAGATAACGTAGTTACGAAACGCATATGTAGAGCAGTTTGTCCGTTCAGGGCTACTGTAGAAACAACATGGTGAATTCCATGTAAGGGGACCCACGGTGTGTGTAGATAGAAATAGCTTGTTCTAAGGTATTAAAAACATAACGCTTCATTGTGCAAGGTCTTTATACACCTCTGAAGACACAGTTATGTTTATTATATTGCATTTCTGTCAATAGATCCTCCAAAAAAATGACACACTGGACCTTTAAACGTAGATCTAAACTATGTGATACATTTGTTGATGCATTACATGCAAAACACTTGGTATGTATAAAAGTGCCTTAGGGTTGAATCAAGCAATTACATTTTCACTTTAAAAGTCCCTGCAGATCAAGCTTGTTGGCACTACTAGACTCTTTTGAAAAAGTGTGAAATGTTTTCTCGTGCAGTTTTCTGCATCACGCTGTGCTTTATTTAGCGTTTTCTCCCGTACTGCTCTGCGAAGCATCACGAGTGGAGCGGTGCCAGATTTAAAGAGATAATTTGCTGGCACAGCACTAGAGGGAATCGCAGGGACATCCGTGTGGGCTCAGAAGCCCCCCGGCTCTGCGTGTGCGTTATATAATAGTGTAGTGATGTAATGCAGTCTCCTGAACATCAGCTCTGAGATGTATCGTGCTGAGTGCTGCATTGCCCTTGTTTTCCTGCCGACTCCTGCAGAATTCTTTACTATTACTAGAGCGAACCGTTGCCATGGAAACCACCGTGAGAACGAGGCTTCCATCCGTCAGCTTCTCTCCATCCAAAAGTTGGGGGGGAAGGATTATTTCATTTAATCCACTCTGCATGAAATGATATTCCAAATTAGCCGTCTGATGATCAATAGGGATATTGTGTGTGGTAGCCGGTTTGATCTGGGAATTCAAATAACAAAACTGTAAACAACAGTGATCATAACTTTAGATGACCATGAGCTTTAATGAGCACATTTGAAAGGGTTCATATTATGCATTATGAATCTTAATATAATTATAATGTTTTTGCAGCTCGGCTTTAATCATTTTGAAGGGATGCTTGCTTTCATTATACTATAAATTCATTTATCTCAAAAGATGATATGACCCCTTTAATAAAACCAGCATTTTAAACATTTTGTGAAAGATTGAAACATCAAGTCAGAAATTCATGAATGTCTCAGCACTAGCACATTCTAACAGATTCAGGTTTTAAGCATGGTCAGCTTTATCATCAGAGCTGCAGGGCTTCACAAACCCCATTGCATAATCCCTTAGCACTGTTTACATAAGGTCAAGTCTGAATCTTTGAACTGTCATATTTAATCTCTTCATGAGCTTTCATTTAAAACGTTCTGTATAGCGTGTGACAGTCATGCACAGCTCAACCCCAGCAATTATACAAAAAAACTCTCTCTGCACCAATAGAAACTAAATACGCAAGCATCCAAACTATAAAATAAATGGAAGGGGATTCATTGGGGTTTTATTTACTTAAGTTATATGACTATTGATTTTAAACACTTTGCAAAATAACTTTATTGATTCATGGATTGATTTAAGAACACGTCAGATTTGTTACATTAGTTTAGGATAGACATTTTTTAAGATGCAATAATGATCAAATGAAAACATCAGATTAAAGCTCCTCAAAGAATGTGAAAGACAAAATAATCAACAGTTATAAAAATGGAGTTCTGAAATGGACTTTAAGTTCTGAAAGCAATGCTTTCAGAGAGGTAACAGTGAAAATGAATAACAGTGTTAGGGTGACCACCACCCAACAAACGAAATGTGGGACAGTTAATACGTTTGTGTAGGACATTGTGGGACACTATTGTAAACAATTTTTGATATAATAATAACAGAAGGAAAAATTGTATATATTTTTTCTAATTAAAATAGCTCGTAAAAATAAAAAGTCATTCAGTCCATTCCAGCTACAACATAATTGAGATACAAATAAACAGTTATATAACAAATTAATTTTAAGGGCGGTTTTAAGGTTTCCAGTCCCTTTAAATGTTAAGCACAGACCAGACATGGACTTATCATCATACCAAGGTTGTAGACAATTGGAAGATCTTGCCAAAAAGAGAAAATTAAATGAATAAAGAAACGGACAAATAATGAAAAGGTTTCGCTTTTTTTGGAACTTTTTATTTTTGTTTTTGCGAAACATTCACATCTCCATTTTCAAACCCTTAACACATAAAGAAAAAAAATAATTAAAAAAAATAAAAAGGTTTCGCTTTCAAAGTTTCTTGTTAAATAATGCATGTCATTATTTGCAAATCATTTTTATTTTAATATGCTTCACAACCTATAAACACAGTTTCAATGTCACACAGTTTATAATGTTTTAGTGACTTATCCGCCAAGTTGACATTGGAGGGATCGCCACCCGATCAACAGTTTGATTGGTGGACATCGCAGCCTCATCCATAAGATAAAAGTCAGGCTTTAAAAAATATTGCGTTTGTATAAGCTTGTTGGACACTGGTGTTCACCGGGTTGCTGCCTTGGACACGGGTGGTCACCCTAGTGTTAACCCACCCATAAAGACAACTTTCAGCCATCTGAATCTAAATAAACTTAAAATTACTTAAAAATGATCATCTATGTGAGTGATTGCCAAACTGGGGCATGCAAGGTGACCTGTAATAACCTGTTTGATACAGTATAAGGGTGTCATTCTGTACAAAGTTTAAAATGATTATTATATAAATAGTCTAATATATACTGTATAATATGCAGTATATGCTATATAGTCTAGTATGCATGTTTGTATAATCAGAGAGGGTACACTGACAAACCTTAGGGGTATTCTGCCAAATGCATAAATGTATTTCATAACAAAAACGTATGTTGAGAACCACTGATTTACGTGAACCTATGACCACTCACAATCAGGTAAAAAAACTGAAAACTGTATCAAGCAAAAGCAATTGGCATGAGGATCATGATTTTTATTACGAGAGACACAGCTGACCATAAGGGAGGTTTTTTTTTTTTTTCAAATCACACTGGTTCACGATAGCAAACGTCATACGCATTCATGTTTTGTTATGATAAAGAATGAACTTTCTTTCTCCGACACTGTAAAGGGAAATCTCATCTGGCTATCGTACAGAGGGTCAACAACGAGGGTGAAGGAGATCCTTTCTATGAAGTCATGGGCATTGTCACGCTGGAGGACGTGATCGAGGAAATCATTAAATCTGAGATTGTGGATGAAACTGACCTCTACAGTAAGTGTAATCTTTAATAAACCAATCAGCGGCAAGGACCTAAACCTACGCGTGTCATTATGACTACATTTAAATTGCTTTGTGGCAATAATTGCTTTGACAAGATTACCACAATGACAACCTGCCATTAAACATCTTATTATAGGCTTTTAAGCGACATTTAAACAGTACAAAAATATGAAGCATAAAGCTAAACCGTAAGAGAATAGTCAATACAAGCAAGGATATGCAATATTTCGTTCTCTTTAATTAAATTATATTGAGTTATAAATGGCCTGGAGATCAATATAACTGTTTACTGCGAATCCCTTTTAGCCAATATTTTACCTTTTCAGCACATTCTTTATGATATCTATCACAGCACAAGCTTAAGCTTGCAGTAAAGTTTAATATATGTAAAATCCACAACCTGCTTTTTAAAAGTGAAATGTCTTAACTGTCATTCTTCTACCTTTGGTGTTCTGGCAGCTGATAATCGTTCCAAGAGAAGAGTGTCTCACCACGAGAGGAAGCTGCAAGATTTCTCCATATTTAAACTGTCAGAGAGTGAAATGAAGATCAAAGTTTCGCCGCAGCTCCTTCTGGCAACACATCGCTTTCTGGCAACAGGTATTCTTGAAGTCACGGGGGGTTATTGGAGAGAGTGAAACCATTTGTCCAGTGCCCATTTCTCGAGAACGGTCATTTCAGACTGTTCAGACAGACAGAGCCCAATGATATCAAAACAAGACTTTTCTAGCTTTTGGTATGAAATGTCTGCTCTAATGCGCTCCTAAAATTTGACAACCACAACTTTTGTTGAATATAATTTCTTTCTCGGAATTTGTTTGAGGCACATGATTTAAGATCCGAGCACACCATTTACACATTATGCATATTTTTGTTTCCTTCCTGTCTGTAGAAGTAGAGCCTTTTAAATCAACACATCTCTCAGAGAAGATCCTCCTGCGATTAATAAAACACCCAAGCGTGGTGCAGGAAATCAAGTTTGATGAGAAAAACAAACGATCACCAAAGCACTACCTCTACCAGCGCAACAAGCCTGTGGATTATTTCGTCCTCATATTGCAGGTATTGTAAAGTGGACTGGTGCCGAGAAACGTTTCTAAAGACAAAGATTTTTCAGATTTGTAAGGAATAAAGTGAGAAGGTTTAATAGTCCAAGTTTGAGGCCACATTCAAATTTAAACCTGGAAATAAGTTTTGCGATTTTGGAAAACAGTTCTCCCATAAACTTGACATCGTGACTCCTGAAAATACTTATATTAGTATAAGTGGCACTAATATTTACTCGTGGTCATTTAAAAAGACACCCTCAGAGGAAAAAAAGGTTTTATATAGTCGTCTTCTGCTGTTAGAGAAACTTCTCTTCAGTGTTGCATTGGGTTTATATTCACTCAGTTTTCATTAATGGGAAATTGATTTCAGTCTCAGGAAGGAGGACAGTAATGCATCATTAATTTCCATCTATATTCCTGTAGCTCATATGGTAGAGCGTAACACTAATAGCACCAAGGCTGTGGGTTCAATTTCCCAGGAAAGTCTGATATAATGTATACCTACTGTAAGATGCACTTTAAATTCTGCCAAATGCAAAAACGTGAATCTCTTTCCGTCTGCAGGGCCGAGTGGAGGTAGAGATCGGAAAAGAGGGATTGAAGTTTGAAAATGGGCCATTCACATACTACGGCTTACCCGCTATCATGACCAGCCTACCCACAGGTTTGTGCACCGCAGTGGGACACAGTCTCATTAAATAAATCAACTTTAGTAAAATATTAAAAACTGAGAGGCTTACATGACCCCTCTAGAACTGCTCTCCTGAGATCATTCCGACAGAAAATCGAAATAAAGCATCTGTGGAATTCTTAGGAGAGTAGATTCGGGTAATTAAAGCAGAACACACTCAGGCGAAATGACATTATTATATAAGGAGGAAGATCTCACCATGAAAACGCAAAAATGGATGGAGCCATGAGTCCTTGTGGAAGAGATTCATTTAAAGAGATTCTGTGTTCAATCTAAGCTACTGTAAATTTGCAGATACATGCGCACACACACCGACACAGCTTCAGCCTTCACTAATGAGATGTGACATCTACATGGGCATCTAAAATAAAGGCACAAAGAGAGCCTGTGTGTAGTTTTCTGCTCAGACAATCACGCTTTCAGTATTAAACAAACGCAACAACAAATCATTTTAATAAGATGTGTCGGTCGGGCTATTTCTTTGAAAATGCTTGAAGTGTATTTGACTCAACTTATGGCAAAGAGATAAACATTTACGCAATGCGTTTATGCGTTTATGCATTCAGCAGATGCTTTAGCTTTATCCAAAACGGCCTGGATTCAAGCTTTTATCAGTATGTGTTCCATGGGTTTGAAAACAATACTCTACCAAATGAGCTACAGTGATATATGTAGCAACTAGATTTATAGCAAAAAATTCACTTTTACTGGTGATGTATAGTCCACAGATCACCGTCTCCTAGCAGCGCCCTCAATCATTCTGATACAACAATACACGGTGGCAGTCTGGGTCAACTGAGTATCAGCGGAGGACCGTATTTACCAGATTATTCAGTTCGCCAGCTCACAGACCTACAGATTATTAAGGTAAATATAAAACATTTAGAAGACACATTTAGAGTTGAATCCAGATCATATATCCCAAAACCATAGAATATAAGAAATTACAAAGAAAATAAAGCCTGTTTTAGGACCATTTTCCTTTGCGTTGTGACATTACTTCCATGACAAAATAAAAAATCTTCTATGGTATTGTGAAGCACCTTTATTTTCAAGAGTGTATATGCAAATATTATGACACTGTGCAAAAAATATGCAATTTGATAATCTGCTGTAAATATTGCTCAATCACTTAATCTTTCTTCCATCCAGATCAGCCGTAACCATTACCAGAACGCCCTCACAGCTTCACGCATGGACAGCTCTCCACAAACACCTGACGCTGACAGCCACGCGGCCGGGGAAAGGATGACCATCCCCGAGACACTTTCCAACAGCATCGCCCTGCCCCTGACAGAACCACGGCCCCTTTTCAATAGATATCATCAGCACAGTCACCTCTACAGACAGCAGGACAGCACCACTAAACTAAACGAGAGGAACCGCATCGTTCGTGAGTGCAAGGCTTATTCATTTATACAGTAGCATTAAAAGTGACATTAAAGTTCATCTGGAGCTAGCTCATCTCCAAAGTTTTTACAAAATGTCAACATATATACAAAACAATATGGACAAATATGTAGATATCAAATAAAGATATAAAGTAAATGGTCATCTTTATAGTACGCAAGTGGTACGAGACAAGACATATTTACCATGTCTGATAACAGAGATTTTAGCAGTGATTGCATGATCACGGGCTGTAGAAAATGTCTAAATAAAAGTGAAATATTTCAGATTCAGTGCACCTAAATATTTTTACCATAGCATATCGATATACATTTTTCTGAAATCTGACGTTTCCATGCTACATGAATTCTGTGATGGAATTAACATGATGTTGTTCATGAGGGTGTCCAAGTTTAAGAGCAGACAGATGGCCAAACACTAATCTGCTTACCAGTTCAACTAAACAGATTCACGAAAAAGTTGAGTTTTGTACATTTGTATATTTTATAAAAATATAATAACATTTCGAAACAAAATCTGAGAGTCATATTTGACAAAGTGACTGCAAAATCTTAGTTTACTTTAAGCAAAAATCAAAAGAGTGCAGTTCATGTTGCTAGACAGGCCTATGCCCTGGGCTTTTAGCAGATATAAACATTTTAAGCACTCAAAGAGTCTTTCTCTACTAAGAAAATTGACCAAAATCTTAAATATTTAGAGGAATGATACAAATTGTTGTTCACTGAAATGCTCTCTTGAATGAAAATGTTCACGTGCCACTGACCTAAAGCCTTAAAGTAAACAGACAGTAGTGCAAATTTATTGAAAAGAAACTAGTAAGCATACCATAAGTTCACATTAATGTCTTTCAAATGATGTCCACGGGCTTTTCTATCAGAAGCATCATCACCATCAGAAGAAGAATCTTACCTTGAATAGACATGGGTCATGGCCTTAATTCAAAATAATGCATCAGATTCAGGCTGGGTCTGCACTGTCGATAAGGGATACAACTCAGTTATCTGTTTCTTTAATTTTCAAGTTTTCAAAATTCAAGTTTTTTTCCTGGCTGTGATGTAAATCCTAATTAAACAAATTAAAAGCTACAAACGTATTGCTTGTTCTTCTCTTGCGTGTCATCAACTGACCATAGCTCTCCGGCTCCCCCTGTAGGAAGTAAGTCAGACGGACAGAAGAGTCCCAGTGACTCCGTGTTCCTGAGGATGGATGACATCCCATACATAAGAGAAAATCGGTTGGAGAGAAAAAAAGGAACTGGTGGGTAAAAGTAATGTTTTTGTTTTAGAAGACATGTTGTAATGGTCATATTAAGTCACGTTTGTACCAATAGGTCTAATTCAAGTGCATGAAAGAAAATATTTACCCAAACAAAACGATTAATCGCATCCAGAATAAAAGGTTGTGTTTACACATGTCTGTGTACTGTGCATATTAATTTTGTATTTATAAACACAAAAACATACACATACATGTTTATGTATAGGAAATATTTAGATGTGTTTATTTATATTTACCAATAATTTAAATGATGTATTAATGTTTATATTTTTCTTAAATAAATGCATGTATGTGTGTGTGTATGTTTTTGTGTTTATAAATACAAAATGAATATGCACAGTACACAGACATATACTGTATGTAAACAAACTTTTATTCTGGATGCGATTAATCAGAGTTCTGAAGACTTTCTTGATACCTTGACACTTATGGTACTTTGTGATGTATTTGAAGCTTGAATGTTTCAATTTCCATTCACTGTATTTGCATTTAGGTGCAAAAATAGAACAATATTCATCATAAGAACCAAAGTCATACAGGTTCAGAATGACATAAGGGTCAATAAATAACGGCAAATGTTTAACTTGGGTGACTGTTTCTTTGAGGGCGTTGGTGGTTGATAGTGGGTGGTGAATGAAGCTTTGCTCTCTCAGTAAATGCACCTCAGCTTTCAAACATTAGAGTGGCTGTTTGACAGCGAGCGGGATGTTTGACAAACTGCAGAGATAGGAAATGCATAAGTTCTCGTCTCTGTTTATATGACCTATAGAGGAATGTTGACACCAGGCTAGACCTGTCCATTTCAACTCCGCTTGTTATGACTGGAGGTTAACAGGAATTACTAAATCAAAAAATCACTGAATCAGTTTGAATGTTAATGGGGAGGGAAGAGAAGACACGCAAAGAGATGATAAAATGAAATGACAAGAGCAACCATTCATTTTCCAGTTCAGTTTAGGACGGTGATGTTGGCTGGTTGTCATAGTGTGTCCAATCTATTTCAGATACTATGGCCATCCCCATGGAGACAGGCCTGTCTACATCCCAGCTCATCAGCTCTCACTCTCTGGCTGGCTCGGATGAGAAGCTGGGGAAAAAACTGCTACGGAAACTGAGTGTGTATCAGTTGCCAAGCACCTGTACCTGTAACCCAGCTACACACACATCATTTACCTAACCCACACACACACGTTTTACATATCTACCTAAATATCTCCATAGGCTTCTATTGTTTTTATACACAGCTATGTATATTATAACCTACTCTTAACTCACAGTCACACCCAATTCTCTCACCGACTCTCACTAACCCAAAAAGCACACAAACACTGCTTCATAGCTGTTTCTTAGCAACCAGCCAGGGATGCTGCAGCCATTATAAACTGTATATGTTAACAATAAAAGACTCATTCACTCACTCATTCAGAATAATGCTATTCATTTACCAATGATATTGATGGATTCGGTGGATCAGATGGATCAGTTGTGCATATGAAGGACAAATTAGACAGTTTTTCAGTTAAATATGACAAAGATAATAGGGTCAATTCAAAACTAAAATTTTGATGTCGCTTTCCGCTCTCCAGGCAACAAAAAAAGAAAGAAGTCCCATGATGGAGATAAACCTCTGGACGACAATCCTGAACTTTCCCAGGTGAAGACCTAGCATTTAATTCATGGGTTTGCTTCTCTCCCTGTTTCATCCCACCGATGTGAAGTCTTCTCCAGCCTTTCATTGGGTCTTGGGTGAGAGAAAGCACAACCCAGCTTACACAGTCCACCACAACAAATGTAGCATCATGAAACTTTCACCTCACACACCTGGAATTTTTTTTCTTGAGGAATATGCTGTTACAACAAGCCTGAATTTCCTATCGTCGGGCCTCCAACATGCAGCAAGACACATAGACTGTGTGATCTGACGAGATGCTACAGTACTACACAGCCGTGGATGGTTTATGATGATGTCATCTCCAGTCACTGTGGTAATGACACTCTGACCTTTGACCCAGGCGAAGCCAGCAAGCACAAGCCTGGTGACATGAAGCCAACCATCTGACCGATGAGGCCCGAGCCTCTTGAGTCATGACACGTGGTCATCTTTCTGTAGAATTGTCTTGAATTATTGACAAAGTGTTAATTGTGTTTCGTTAATTGCGATTGTTGTTTTACATCGTATTAGATGAGAGGTATTCGTCAGGTTGTGCCTGGAAACTAGTTACGAGAATTTATTGATATCAAAGCACTTTGAGAAAGTTCCAGATCTGACCCTTTTATTTGATATTCTGTTGAATAGACTTAAGCTGAGCTGTTGACAGAGGCCTATATTAGGTAAATACTGTCAGTAATTTTATTTCTCAAAGGAGGGCATATTTGTGAATTTAATATATACAGTATATATACAGTATATAAGCCTCTGAATATAATATTTTATTTCATATTTTCATTCTGCTCGACATCACAGTCTTATTTCTAAGATTTTTGCTTTTATTTTGCACGTTTTGAGACATAGATAGATAGTTAGGACATAAGCAAGCCATAACTTGAATAAACTTGAAAGCATTGATACGCTGTAAAAAATTGTTTGTTTTTTGTTGTTTCAACTGAAAAAATATGTTACCTGGCTGCCTTTAAATTTTGAGTTAGTTCAACTTAAAAATATTTGTTATGTCAATGAATTTAATGCAAACTCGTTGACTAATAATTTTAAGTTGACTTAACTTAAAATTTTAAGGCATCCAGGTAACTTATTTATTTTTTAGTTGAAACAACATTTTTTTACAGTGTAAAATATCACCTCAGACATTGACAAAGCAATATGATACAAGTCTAGTATTTTTCTTTTTCTAAGATATGAATTAATAATTTACCCCCCTAGCAACACGCTAAAAATATCACCCGCATTTCGTCTGTTGCTTTAATGTTTTTCTTATAGGATCCAAGTTTCATTTTTTCAGATGAGTAAAATATCTGAGCTGCCATTACCGGTTCACTGCCATCACTTTCCTAGCATGCAGGTCATGAAAAATTAACCAATCAGCTCGTCCCTGCCAACGGGTCACATGATTACATTATGTCAGGCACGGGGGATTATAAAAAGGGGCTTGGATGTTTTATGCATGGAAGGCTTTTTTAATGAGTATGTCAATACCTCTCTCTTGCATGCGTGCAGCAGATACCGGTGATATATATAGACCGCCGGGCTTTGGGTTTCAACCTGTGACAAGGGAGACTCGGCCTCTGAGCTGTTTGAATCAGTGAACTGTGACCTATGACACCACCAGGGAGTCTAAGCACAAAGCACAAGGACTGGAAAACCTCTGGATATCTGTTTTTCCCTATAGGCTATTTATTACTTCTTAAGAGTTAGTAGCAATAACAGAGCTGCAGATTATTTATCCCTTTTATATAAAAGTTGCTTTGCATCTTGAGTATCCGAAGTGAACTGGACGTGCCTGCTTGCTTTCAGGCCACTTGGACAGTTGCTGTTGTGCAATACTGTGAGCTCAGCCCATTGTACAGAGAGCACATGCTGAGACGGGGGGGGCGGCACCCTGACGTCACAATACTGCATTGCAGGAAGGAACAGTTACGCATGCTGATGTCTGGATCGACCCACAAACATTTCTGTACCACTCAGCTGGTGTAAACACAGACAAAATCCACTAAAGCCCTTCTCACAAACACAAACTCTGATGACGTATGTACATAAGCCTTAAACCGTGGGTATTTGTTAAAAACAACATCTCTCCAGCACACGCTCTCTGTATAGTGGGTTGGCCAGAGGATAGATTATATGTTTCTACAGAGTTTATAGAGACTTCTATTTAAGAGCATCTAATGAATTGTGTATGACTTTACAAATAAAACTGACGGTCTCATATAAAGACAAAAATGAATATCAGATGATTATAAGTCTTGATGTGGCGCTTGAGAATGAAAAGTACCACTACGCTCCCAATAAACTGAAGTTCGAAAGAAATATGATTGTGTTGTGATAACCTTGACTTGCTTATCTTGAAAAGGTTAGTTCTTGTTCGAAGCACTAAACAAACACTGAAGCAACAATGATGATGACATAAATGGGGCACTTTTATGGCGCCTAGATATTGGGTCTTGTTAAACATTGCGCTTTATTAATATCGACAAAATTAGCCATAATTTCATTTCGGTTGCATGAGAGAAATGTCACCGAGGTCTTACAACTGCTTGGCTATTTCAGGACGATAACCTTTGCTGGCTGTTATTTTGAGGCAGAACACATGCCTTGAACACGCTCATCGTGAAGTGCGTTAAAAAGGGTCTACCATGGGCTCAAGAGCGTGTTCTTAATATATAATGTAAAAAAGCAAGGACAGATTACATGTTCGTAATTTATTTCAATTAAATAATTCACTTTGTTAAGCATTTTATTTGTTTGTGCACATAGAGCTTCGTGATCTTACAGGTTCGATTTGGCGAGACTGGGCAGGAGAGTGACTGTATAGTCGCACTATTCAATAGACACAGCAGTGCATCAATGGGTCTGATCACATACACAGCGGATAAAAAGATGGACAAGAAACAGCAATCGGACACAAAAATAAAGTGCAAAGCAATGCCTGAGGTCTTCATAACAGATTTTCCATTACAAATGTTATCAAAGATGAACATTTTTAATCCAAATCACTTTTCTGTGTAATTCACTGCCTTGTATCAACAGCTGTCATAAGTCACATCCCATGATAAAATAGATGTGATAATGTTTGACGGGATATTAACGCAATGGCTCACCAAGCAGTTATTTGAGGTGAGAAACGACCATTTGATTTCAGGGTAAAATGTTGCTTTCAATAATTTAAGGTGAGACCACCAGAGAACATAAATCATGCCAGAATTAACAACAATACAGTTTAATGCCCCTGGTCATTCAAGTTCAAAAGCGTATCCGTCCACATGAAGTTTTAAACACTGCATATAGCACTAAACACGCACATTCTCCTTCAGTTGTGCTCTTAACACAATTACACCTTCAAAAACATGATTAGAGAAAAGTTTAAGACAGGGCCAATTCCTTTATCTTCCCAACAGCTCTGACTCGTCAGTGTGATAACATTTAGTCACACCTAACTGCTTGAAAATCTTGAAAACACGATGGACCTTCAGATTTATTCATTTGATTGAAAACACCTCCATGAAGTGCTTTATCATACAAACAAGATGTCAAATGAACACTACAGAGAACATTTAAACATACTCTCTTCTGAAAAACATACAGTGGGAATAAGGCGAAAGGAAAACTTTTCTGGGACCTTTAAGAATAAAAGTGTTAAAACAGGATGTCGAACTTCTAAAGAGATTAGGGTGTGAAGGTGTGTGTGTGTGTCTATGTGCATCTGTTTCTGTGGACACACACACACACACACACAGGAAGTGTAGTAGAGGTGCTTATTGGACTCTGGTGACGGCCTCATGAATAGACTCGGCCACATAGTCGATGTTTTTGGAGGTGAGGCCACACATGTTGATGCGCCCGCTTGCCATTAGGTAAACGTGCTTTTCTTTGATCATATACTCCACTTGCTTAGCTGTAAAACAACAAAATGTAAAATTATGTAGTACATTTGTATGTAAACTTTTTTGGAGGATCTATTGACAGAAATGCAAAATAATATACATAACTATGTCTTCAGAGGTGTATAAAGTCCTTACATAATGAAGCGTTATGTTTTTATTACATTAGAATGAGCTATTTCTATCTACATACACCGCGGGTCCCCTTACATGGAAGTCGCCATGTTGTTTCTACAGTAGCCCTAAATGGACAAACTGCTCTACAGAGCACATTTCGTAAATGCGTTATCTCCTTTGGTAAAGAAGCGGAAACGTGACGGCGTCTTTGTCCTGTGTCAGACACCGTAGTGCTTCGAAAGGGAGGGGTGGAGTGAGCCGTTGGTTGCAATTCGCAACCTCACCACTAGATGCCGCTAAAATCTCCACATTACTCCTT
This sequence comes from Triplophysa rosa, assembly GCF_024868665.1. Classification (NCBI taxonomy): domain Eukaryota; kingdom Metazoa; phylum Chordata; class Actinopteri; order Cypriniformes; family Nemacheilidae; genus Triplophysa; species Triplophysa rosa. Next base: position 22,839,509 of record NC_079898.1, on the reverse strand, counting down.
TAAAAATAGTGTTCTACATTTACATTACATTTATGCATTTGGCAGACGCTTTTATCCAAAGCGCATTTAGTCTATACATGTCTTTTTTTATCAATGTGTGTTCCCTGGGATCGAACCCACAACCTTGCGTCATTACCGCAATGCTCTACCAACTGAGCTACACAGGAACAAAAGGTTCTAACCTTTTTTTCAAAACTAATTTCTTAAACCAACTGGCCTCAAGCCAGAAATAAATGAACAGAGATGTAGGGAGTGGAATGTCCAAAAGACAGTTCTTACGGTTGAGTCCCGTGAAGCTGAACATGCCGATCTGTTCGGTGATGTGCTCCCATGTTCCTGGAGTTCCTAGAGACTTCAGCTTGTCCTTCAGCTGAGCACGCATCAATAGCACCCTGTCTGCCATGGTCTTCACATTGTCCTTCCTGTAAAAAATGTGGGTGAATCTCATAATACCTTTCCAGTCTCAGATTAAATGACATCAAATGGGTTTACATTTACCATTCAGCAAAGAGCTCAGGGCTGTTAAGTGTAATGGCGACCAAGCGCGCACCCTGGGACGGAGGGTTGGACCAGGTGATTCGCACAATCTTCTCCATTTGAGACAGGACATGGTTTAGGTTGTCCTGGTCCTTGGCTACTACGGTCAGATTTCCCACTCTCTCATCTAAGGAGGTCATTATTGAAAGTCATCAAAAACCATTAGATGTCATATATATTGCATCTGTTTGTTGAAGCCACTTACTGTACAGGCCAAAGTTCTTCGAGAACGACTGAGCACAGAACAATTCAAACCCATGGGACATGAAGTAGCGAACAGCCCATGCGTCCTGATCTAAATTTCCTGATGCAAAACCCTGATAGGCTGAATCAAAGAAGGCAAAAAGATTCTTCCGCTGGAAAGACAGAAAACAGTAGATGAAGCTAGATAATAAGTCTATTACATCAATAGCAAACAAATCAATCAATAAAAAAATCATGAAAACTCCATTAACATTTTTGTTTTAAGCCATTCAGACTGACTCAAAGAAATTAAAGGGATAGTTCTCCCGAAAAAGAAAATTCTGTCATCATTTACTCACCCACATGTAATTTCATACCTGTATAAAGGTATGAAAGTTCAGTTCTGAAACATCATTGACTACCATAGTAGTAAGAATTAAATGGTAGTCAAAGGTGCCCCAGAAAACTGTTTGCGTTCCTAAATTCTTCAAAATATCAAATTTTGTGTTCAACAGAACAAAAAATATTTTTAAAAATTCTACTATGGTAGTGGATGATGTCCCAGAACTGAAAATGGCTAACATTCTTCCAAATATCTTTCTCTGTGTTCATCAGAACAAAGAAATGTATACAGGTTTGAAACAACCTGAAGGTGTTCTAGCAATTTACACCTCAATTTGTGAACTTTTCAGGAGCATTCCGGGTCCTGTTTAACTATGACAATTATGATAATAAACACTGATGGCTTTGTGTAGTTATGCACGTTTACTCCATATTTTTACACTGCACTTTTAGACAAGAGTAGGTTGTTATTGCAGGTTGTGCTTAAATCCTGTCTTCCTGTTACATGACATGCAAGTTAAGGTCCATTTTTGTAGCATCTGTTCAAAATTTCTTCTTTAGCAGCTTTTTATTTTTGGTCTCTCACCTTCATGATGTCAGCGATCTTCTTCCATTGGTCCTGGGTGGGATCTGTTCCGGTGGGGTTGTGAGCGCAGGCATGCAGCACAAAGATGGAGTGATCCGGTGCACTCTATTAGAAAATATCAGTATATGTTACATTTACTTTCTGTAACTCATTCCTGTGCTACAACGCCCTGAACAAATGACATGTGATTCTGTGTTAGTGAAACAGAATCACACAGAAAACAATATGCAAGAACTGCTTCCGATGCATGTTACTTTGTCAGATGACAATGGTAACTAATATCAGTCACTTTAACACATCAAAGGGTTTAGATAACTTATCAAGAACTAATCACAGAGAGCTTTTTCTGTTATAGGCAATAGGCAGCTAACCTCCAGGTCACCCAGCAAACCTGCCAGATCGAGTCCACGCTTCTCTCCGTCCCAATATTTGTATGGACGGATGTCCTCAAACCCAGAATTAGAGAAAACTGCATTGTGATTCTCTAAAACAAAGGAAAATAACTGAATTAGCATACTCAGGAGACTCTCGGCATGTAAACATTTGTTCTTTTGAGAGTTAACATTTATGTTTAATAAACTGTAAGCAGTTGCATATTATGACATAATGAAATTTCTTGTATAAAGTGTTTTCTGAGTGGTATTTGGTCCTGTTCTTACCCCATGTGGGTGCAGACACATAAACTGGAGTTTTTGTGTTATCAGTTCCGTTGTACCAACGGCGAAGAAACTCTGCGCCGATCTTCAGAGCGCCTGTACCACCCAAACACTGAACAGCACCTACCTACAATAAAACAGCAAAGATTTCTCCATCAGAATCATCCTTAAACAGAAAAACATGTATAACCAGGGTGCAGAAAAAAAACTGTTTATTTACTTTCCAACTTATTTACAAGTCACAATTGTCAAATGTGAGTTTTGGACCCTGTGTGTAACATACAGTATACTTAGTACGTTAACTTACTAAGTCAACTTTGAAAATAATAATAATGTAATTTCTAACCCGGTTCTCTCTGATGGCAGGACTGTCAGCTCCGAGGGCGATCTTAGAAGCGCTGGAACGGAACTCTGGCAGGCCCAGGATGGGGAGGTACTCGTGGTTCAAACTATGATCTTCAGCAATAATCTTCTCCACTTTTCTTACAACAGGGAGAACCCAGGGTTGACAATCATCTGTTCTGTAGGCTAAAGAAAAGCAAGATTTTTTTTAAACAAATTTCTTTCTAATCAATATCAGTTGCTTCTTAATAGCTCCTTTTTATCTGAGCCGTGTCTAATCACAATCTGTGAACTTTTACCAAAGAGCATCAGAAAACTGTTGAGTAGATACAATTGTGTGTTGCTCACTTCCCGATGCAAAGGTTGACAAATCGTGAGCAAATTCTATATGAATTGTAAAATATTCATTACCACTCAAATATGTTTACCACAACAAAATATTGCACATGTTATATGTTTACCACAACAAAATATTTTAAGTTTTTCAGAATTAAAGTTCTACTTATAATCAAATCAGTCAAAAATGTAAAAAAACATAATCTGTATTATTAAAATGTTTATATTTATGTTTTTATATGATACAGTTTAAATAAAATTCTAAAATAAATTCCTGTAAATTCCTGGTAAATTTCAAATTTGGAAAGTTTCTGGAAATTTAACCGGGAATCTTCCGCCCCTTTGCAACCCTAGTTGTAACTATGATGCACAGCAGTGACTGAATGTATTAAATATTAGATCGAAAATTGATTTATTATGCAATGTTTCAATGTTTAGCATAATCATTCATCTTTAAAGGACAAGGTTACTCGAGAGGAATTACGACTCCTGCAATGACACTGAAAACGCAACACAGGAAGGAGGGGGTTAAAACGTCTACACAATCATGACTCAGGGATTTTTTACAGATTTTTCTTCACAGCGTGGCGCAAAACCAGAAGGGCCGAGCTGCGGTGTCTGCAGGGTGCAGGAAAAGCAGAAGATAAAAGATAATCCCTGCAGAATCCCCACAGGTCAAGCTCTCTACACAGATCAGGAATGACTACACATAACAACTACTCCTACACAATAATACTGTTGACGTAACAAAACCTAGTCATCTCCGGATAACGGCATTTCACGTCACTAATCTCCATTAGGAACGACCCCTACCGGAATAGTAACTTTAACCCCTGACATGGATGCATAACCTTAAATGAATAGAGACGACTTTCAAGAAACACTAAGCATCCAGAGGCTTGCACAATCAGGATCATAAGATCAAAGGGTTTCATGCAGACAGATTTTTAGAACCCCGTAAACAGATCACACATAAAAAGCACATTATGAAATGATTAGCATAACATGGCATTTCTTCTTATGTGGAATGTCAAGTTTTTTGCTTTAATGACAGCATTCACTTTTTAAATGTCAGATTAATGTGACATGGCTTTAATTTAAACTAGGGCTGTCAAACGATTAATCGTGATTAATCGCATCCAGAATAAAAGTTTGTGTTTACATAATATACTGTATGTCTATGTACTGTGCATATTCATTTTGTATTTATAAATACAAACACATACACATGAATACATATTTAGGAAATATTTACATGTATTTATTTATATTTACTAATAATTGAAATTATATATAAATGTTTATTAATTTTTAGATTTTCCTTAAATATATGCATGTATGTGTATGTGTTAATAACTACAAAATTATTATGCACAGTACACAGATATATATTATGTAAACACAAACTTTTATTCTGGGTGCGATTAATCGTTTGACAGCCCTAGTTTAAACTGACATGCATGTAAATTAGTAAATTTAACATCAAATTCCCTGCAGATAAAACCTTGACAGAAATTATAATGCATTTAATGGTTTTATAATAGCTACTAATGGGAAGTTATATTGCAGATAAGAATCAAAAGCACATCATTTAATCCTACTAAAATGAGGCTAAAAACTACAAAAAATATTTTTGCAATATTTGAAATGCTAAACAGTATGAATAGAAACAGTTAGAATGTAGTATTGTTTTTAACGGGATGGCTTCACATCAGACCAGTGTGCATGAAGAATGTCGTGTTATTGGATTTCAGGAAACAGATGCTCTGTGGTCACCTTCATCATCATTTCAGAAGTCCTAAAAACACCTAATTATATCCAATACAGAGAATGACGGAATGTAAATTCAAAATATGGGGATTAGATCAACGCAAAAAGGTATGTCAGAGTTTTAAAATGTGCATTATGCAGACATCTCAGCACATAAACAATGTTATATGTGTATCTGTGTTTAAATATGTTTATAAAAAGCACATCTCTCACCTCCGACTCCAAGGTTCACCTTGTTGGGACTCTGATCCTCGCGGAAATCGGCTGTCAGTTTGAACACTGCGACAGGGTCAGCCTGCGGGACTTCACCAAATATCGACATGGTACTCTATTAATATTTGTGTAAATTTAAGAAACGGGGAGAGAGGAGACGGGTACACAGCGTGATGGAGACTGGCTGACTTTAACCTTCAGATGTGAATTTGAGCAATGGAGGGCAGGCGTGTCGAAATTAACCAATGGAGAGTATGAGTTCGTGATCGACTCTAAAATTAACCAGTCATCTGTTAGTATTGGAAGGTCAGGCCTCTATGTCATCAACTACGCGCTCGATGACACTGCGGGAACCAATGAGAAATTGAAAGTGTTTGAGTGGCGTCCGTTCTGACCAATAACACAGAGGAGAGGGCGGGCTGCGTTTGCTTCAATAGGCAGCTTTCCTCCCATTCACACCCACAATTATCTGTGGTCCATATGAATCTCGTTTATGATTGTGCAATTTTATGGCTGTTTTCTGTTCTTACCAAATGATTCATAATATCCTGTTTAATTTAATACGATGATAGCAGTAGTCTGTAAAACCAGGTTATTTTGACACTTTTAGAAGCAGCAATCTCTCTGCATGTTTTGGAGGCAAATAAATAAAACCATATATTAACGTCTATTAGTGTCAATCTCTAATCAACAAAAAATGCTTACTTTACTTTAGTGTCAAGGACGTCATCATCAAGTTTGTATGAATCACTTCCGTGTAGCTACAAGGCGGGGATGAATGAAATATTTTGTATGTCACATGCTAGTATAACCACAAGGTGGCAGCCCAGGCCTTTGCTGCTGTCTACTAAGAAAACACTTATGAGCGGTTTTACAATCTCATGGTCATATAAATCAAGGCCATGGAGGGAGGAGGAAAACATAAGCTCGTCTGCTGCAGTGTTTATAACATAAAAGACTCTGAAAGCTATTAGTTCAGGCAAATATATAAACTCTCATTTTTTCTATTACTAGACAATAATTACTTGACTTGCTCATCATATATTTTAAAGCTTGACTAAATATTTTCATGCAAGATTAATGAAGACGATTCTAATTTAAAGGAGGTCAAAGGGGCATTTGCATAAGGGTAATAAAGTGTCTAAGATAATTAAAATAAAATGTGTTATATATATATATATTTTTTTTTTACATTTTAGACGTTAATAGGCTAAACGAATGTTAGGAATCCAATATAATAGTTGTAAAACATGAAGTAATAAAGTAACAATAAACACTAAAAGTAAAAAGACTAAAATACTTTCCTAACACTTTTTTGTGGTGTAACTAAACATTATCATTATTTAAAGAACATACAATACGTTTACAAGTAATTGTTATTTCCAATTTTCTTTAAAATGTCAAAATATGTATATTTATATTAATATTAAACAAACAATGACCACAGTCAAGGTCTAAATAGATCCTTTGTCTTAAAATTTTTAAAACAATATGGCTATGCTTGCTGGTTATGCCACACACTTTGATTTAGCAAAATAATAAATAACATTATAACGTTTACATTTTTTTTTTAAAGAAATGAAGATATTCCAGACTAAATGCAAGCTTATTTTTGACAACTTCACCCTTTTAATGAAACTTTTTTTTAAACATTTTTTTAATCTCTAGACCACCTTAAAGTCCCCGTGAACCGGAAGTTGCGATCGTTTGTACTTCCGTATTTTGACGTATTTCCGAGTGAAATGGAATTTTTAATGAGAAAAATAGTGGGCGTGGCTTTCGTCTTTCTCTGCGATTTGATTGGATGTATAAAAACAGCCCTTGCATTTTACAATGGAGACTGACAGTTGAAGGGGAGGACGAGTTAACGGATGCTCCGCCCAAGCCGTCTAACATATGTCATTTAAGATTCATAGTCATTACAGGAAGGAAGTGCATTTTCAGATTTGAACTAAAGATTATGAGGGCACACGAATTTTAAAAAGAAAATAAATAAATAAACAATGACCCTCATTGATCAACTATTTACAAAATACGCTGCAATATTTCATGAGAAAATAGGCATTGTCATTTTTTATTTCACAGGGACTTTAAATCTTTTTGATTTATTTTGATTTTTTTTTCCGTTCTACACTTTTGAAGAATTGCATTTTAAATGGCACTTTTACATTTTTGAATTTATTAAACTGAAATCCAGATGAAAAAAATCCTCAGGTCTGGCTAAAAAGTTTTCTTCCCAGCTTAATAGATCATACTTTTAGTTTTCCTGACCTGCTAAAAGAAATAAACCTGAAATAGATATGAAACTGCTGTCATACTCTTGAGTGGTGAGTGACAACACCATCAGATACCTTATCAACCTCAAATCACATTCACATGAGCCAAACCTGTATTTCAAGTATTGTGAAAGTTTAGTGTATAAAGAAATGAGCAAATAATTTTCAAATCTGTATAGTAAGATAGCTTATTGATGCAATTTCTCTGATACTCAACCTGCCAGTAAAACATGACATCACATATGCTGCTTGTGCCAAATAGAAATGACGATACTGATCATTAAACAAACATGCAGTTCCCGTTTCTCAGCTTTCTTTCAGGTAAATCGGCCTGTCAATCTGTATGCCCCTGCAACCCCCAGGAGATGTGAAGGGGTAACAACTACACCTGCATCATGACCTCCACCTACCCCATCTCTCAGCTCCATGTAGATGATGTTTGCATTCCTTGCCAGTCAGTAAGGGTAGCTTACCTGTGTGCTAACTGTCAGCTTTGCAATTATGGGATTTGAAGCTTCCAGCACAAAGTTTGTTGGCCTGGGGATAGAGAGAGACAGGGAGAAATAGACAGAGAGAGGAGAGAAATGAAGACCTTCAAAACATATGACACAAGTGCCCCCTAGGAAATCATTTGCCGTTACACCATCCATCAGAAAGTCGGCTAAAACCATATCAAAGAACGTCAACACTCATTAACAATCTGCCCAACAAACACAACAACTTTGTGACATTGCATTTTAGCAATAACATCAGCAAGAACAATTGCGGCCTGCGTCATTCAAACGCCAACCATAATGACCCGCTCCGTTACAACAAATTTCTAATAGGTAGAACCTGAGACGCCTTCCAAACTCCAAAACCAAGCACGGACCGTGACGGAAATTCAGCAACTCGTACCAAACATGTACACAGAGAGACATTCCAGTGCGGGACCTTTCTCGTGTTGCTCACGTGTAACTGCGCCTCTCTTCCACGGGTCAGCGGCCTTCGCTGACTGAGGGTCTGTTTGAAACTCCCCGTGGGTTATTTTTGTTTTCGGTTGCCAGTTTTGTTCATTCTGTTTGATGGACTAGACTGAAAGACCACCATGTTTTCGTCTGCTGCGTTATGTGGAATGCGTCTGTGGAAGAGATGTTACCGAGAGACCTACAGAAAGCAACTAGGTGGAGCTCAGTGAGCAAGCCAGGTTAAATATCATGAGTCACTCTATAAAAAATGAAGGTAGGAAAAAGATAGCAGAATAAAAAAGTAAACAGAGACTGTGTATGCAATGGACACATTGGGACAGTGAAGGACACAATGCAACTGGTAAAGCACAGAGCTAGCAACACCAACATCATGGGTTCGATTCCGAGGGAACAAAAAATGAATGCAATGTAAGTGGCTTTGTAAAGTATCTGGCAATTGCATAATTGTAAACGTAAATATCCAACACATATCAATGGACTGCACTGAAATCTACAGCATCTACAGTATGTAACCGCATATTTGGGGGATGGTGGGGGTGTTGCATCTCAGTATGAATGGAAGATGCATAAGTGCTTTAGGTGCGATTAGTATGTCAAAGGCGATCAAGTCACGCCCTATTTAATGAAGGGTGAAACATGTAATTCTATTACTTTCAATTGGCAAAATACAAATATAGATGTTCTTGTCTACATGCTGAGCAGATGGGTTTTCTTACAGTTGCGACCCTGTCTACTTTTCGATCTGAACGCTTTAAACAATAGGAGGAAGTAACCTCATGTCTACGAGTGCTGCTACCAACTGGTTTACATCTTACTGAAAAGAACAAATAAACACACGCAAAAAGAACCAGGCAAACATTGTCCTAATTCATACTTTACCACAAACACTGTCAGGAGAAACGCAGCTGATCCACGCAGCTGTCTACGATTGACGTTTATTTACAACTTTAGTCCCCAGATTTAGAGCCTTTGTGAGAACCTCAGGATATCGTTGCTTGTAAACGTACTGTATATGAAAACAGCTCTTGTTGTGAAATCAGTTGTATATACAGTAACAGCTCCACAATTATGCTTGTTTGCTTTAGTAGAACTGACAAATGTTGCACTAATGTGTGATCACACGTGTTTGGGAAGCAGATTTTCCAGAAACCACAATCAATTATGGTCTCAGAGAACCCTTAATACTTCTCATTATTCTGTAATAAATAGCCGAGGCAGTGAAAGAAATCCAGTGCTATCACAGCGCCTGACAGCTTTGCACCGTGGAATATTGCAAGTTCTTACACGCCTGCTATGAATACTTCGCAGATCTTCTCTTTTCATTCTCCACACCGATAATGTGGCACTGCTGTTTTTCTTCTTGTTGAAAAGCATAACAAGTCAGGCAAATATATACATTCAGGGTAATAAATCACAGCTGCGTCTTTTCAGTTATGATGTGCGAGTCGATTATCATCATTATTGTCATTTTCTTATGTTATGGATTCCCAGGACTGCACTTTTAGACGCCGTGCGTTTCCCAACAGAAATGAGCCCTTGAATCACCTCTGAAAAGCAGAAATTAACTTGCTTTTTATTTACAGCTGCGACGTTGAATGAATGGGAACTCATGGTTCAGTAGAAACAAATTGTCAGTTTGATGGGAGACGCCACACTGGCTGCGCTGCGTAACACGGCCTCCTCGTTCGCAACATGTTTATCCATGGGAGGTCATGTGGTGTGCATCCACAACCGAACAACATATAAATCTGTATAAAATTAATTGTATTATTGTTTGAATGACAATCTTTGTAAACTGTGCGCATACCAGCGGTCAGATGAACTCGGAGCAACCTTTCCCTTTTATTTTTGCCTCTCTGGCACGGCCCAGGGAATGTTTAGACAAAAAAAGAGGAAATCTAGCCTTTCACATCCCACTTTTAAATGGTAGCTCGGTGTAGCAATGCCGTATCTTAATCACCCCTGTCTGTTGTAATCGAGACCAGCAGAATATTTAGGTTACAGCCTTCCTCTCGGCCCATATTACCCACGGCATAGGTCACACACATTACGGGCTAAACGCTCACATGTATACAAACACGCACCTGCGGGGTTTAAGGCCACGGAGGAAAATGCAGCTGTCTAATTTATTAGTCCCAGGAGGGGCGAGCAAGCACTGTGGATTTCTTCTGGCCTGACTTCCGTCATCGGGCTTCCAGACCAGACCTCCCTAACTCAAAGCGCTGGTGTGACAGGGAATGTCTGGTGTTGCAGCGCAGGCCCCCTCGTCTCCTCCTTTCCTCCCCGTCTGAAGCAGAAACAGAGAAGGCTATCAGTCATACGGCTGGGTCAGATGCACAATAGTGCTGGCGAGGTCTCAAGGCCTGGCAAGGCGCACCGTTTAAAACCAGGAGCTGATAAGACTCACCTTCCGGGACCTAACAGGATCTGCAGCTCCTCAGATATGCGTTCTGTATATGTTGAAGGTTTTCTGGGCGCGCTGAGAACCAGGCGAGGAAACTTCATCCTAAGAGCTGTCGCTGCTGGGTTACCTGCGGAGAGATTCTGTGATGTTGTGGCTGCAATTATACTGTATTTATATGATGAAACACATTCTTTTTAGTCTTCATTCATAAACATTGTGTGTGAAAGAAAAACCAGGGTCATAATTCACCAACAATGCATGTGAAAGAAAAACCAGCTAGGGAAACCCCTTTTTCAGAAAGTTCATAGAACAGATGAAGAGTTAGTTACATGTTCTGTCACTCAGTCTTTTCTCATAGACATGGAATATGATCCTAAACAGCGTCCAGGCATTCATATGTCAGTGTGCTTGAGTTTGCACAGAATGCTGTAATGTGAATGAGTATTGGATGATCAGAAAAGACGCAGGTCTTGACCCATTTCTTGTCTTCTGCAGTTATAAGCACAGTCAGTGTCCAGATGAAGATGATCTATTGGCCTCTCCCTCCCTCTGCTGACCGCCTCACTGTCATGGTGCTAAGGCCTGGGTTTTGTTAGGTCCAGGAAACAGGCTCTTCCTTCACATAAACATAGACTAAAATCCTTTTTCTTTTTTTTGGGGACTGGCATCGGCACGCAATCATTTTACTTTCTCAGTATTTGGGGGTACTGCAAAGAAACCGGGGCTATAAATAGCGACAATGTACGAATAAAATAATTGTAATTATACTAAAAGACTTCTATCTATAACAATCAGAATCTAAAACAGGTTACATTTTGCGTAAATGTAAGACAACTTCATGTTTTTAAGATTTTGCTGTAATAGTTACAATAAATAAAATGCCGTGTTCGGATTTGAAAAAAGTCGAAAAACTGATGCACTGAGTGGGGAAACTAAAATAATTTTGATGATTATAAAAAAATAGAAATCATAACACACACAAAAAAAACGAATTAACAATATCTCACGAAAATAGGGATAGAATTAGGGATAAAAGTGAAGCCTTAACCTTTAAAGAAATTTAGAGAAATGGGATTTGGAAATATAACATTTTTACAGGTAAAGTGACCAAATATAAACACATAAAACATCAAATTTGAGGCAGTTAATCACAATGGTTTTGAGAATAGCCTAAATTAGTTATCACAAGTTTTGAGACGTCCAAAAAGTACATTCACTGTTAAAGGCTTATTCAGTCGCGATCAAACAGAAGAGACGAAAACGTTTCTCTTTTCGATTTTGCTGTACTTTGTTTGCCCTGGATTTATTTTGATATTTATTTTGATTCGATTTTTATTTTCTTAATTTTTTTCTTTTATTTAAAAAGTTTTTTTCAACTTCTTTTCTTCTTCCAAAATGTTTTCCGAACCGAGACAGAATTGCGAAAAGAAAAATTGCGTGCGTAATTCATTCGTAAATCACCTATCCTTTTGGACAATTTTATTTTAACGGTCTCCTGCCACTCAATAAAGCAATTCATTGGTTGAACTCAATTTAATTGAGGGCAGGATTTCCATCCAATAAATATGTGTTGGTCCTACTCATAAAAAACAATCTCGTTAAATACAGTTTAGATAAAACTTAAAGACTTATACAATGAAATGTAATTTGTTGTCAGAGCTCGTAAATGTCCTACGAGCTCTGACAACAACACGTTGCATCTCTACATGCAGCAGCGAAGTAAAGCGAGCGGAAGTGTTTCGGGAGCAAGTTTATTGTTATTTTCTGGCACTGATATCATCAAAATGTCAATACCTCAGGATACTGGAGATCTCACAGGAGAGTCCTGTGCAGAAATGCGCCCTTCACGGTCAGCTTAGCTTCATGCTTGACTGAGACTCTCCTCGTCCTAATGGTGCTATTAACCAGACAAAACACTCACACACTTTAGTCGTGTGTGGGGCAAAGATCACCACTGATCAGATAAAAACACGCGACCGCGTCCAAATTCTGTGGTCAGACATTCGGCTATCCACAGCTCCTTTGGTCATAGGTCTGAACAGTGCATTGAAAGTTATCTCCGGCTGAAAGGTAAATTACTATAGGCCTGTACTTCAATATTTTGATTAGATTCATTCTCTGCTTCTGTGCGTAAAAGGATGGTGAATTATGGTTATTTAGCACAGCATTCAAAATCATGAGTCTGGCCATTTAGTTCAGTGAAAGCTGTGGAGTTGATCCACTTTGTCATTTTGTCAGCACACATGGAATTATCATGATGTATGGAAACCGTGACTCAAACCGATAAGTGGTGCAGATAAAAAGGTGGTAGTTTAAGCTTTTCATGAACCTGCAATAAATCACACCAAAACAACATTCGTACTCGGTCAGACCCACTGCCGTGTGAATCTAATAATTTACTACAGTAACAGCATGTACAATATGGCCTACTCCCCAATGTCCAACAACAGAGATATGGTATCAGTGTAAAATCCTCATTGAAATAAATCAAAGCCACGATTACTGGTCAAAGTGCAACAAATACCATGAAAATGGTGTACCTTCTCCTCTTACGAGAAAATCTAGAACCCCTCCGACTTTCCTTCTGAGCCATTAGTCTTGGGACTGGAGGACACAAAGCTGATCTAAACAGCACTGTTGATGGCTAACGGATGAGATAATCTCGTCTCTCTTTCCTTTTCTTTTACCTTCTTCTTAGTCTCTGACAGGCTTTTGTCTCTGGCGCCGGAGCAGGAGCCCAGAGAGACACCGTTGCGCATCATTGCGCTCGCAAACAGGTTTCCTGCGCGCCCATGCAAATAAGTGATCGATACCTGAGACGAAATACAGGAAATTTTAATTAATATTTAACATAGGCTACAATAAAGTATACATTAACAGAACTGTTGTTTCTGGTGGACAATCGAATTTATTTGGATAATTTGGGTAAGTGCAAAGTAGTGAAATCTCTCTCTTTTGTAAAACAAATAGGCTAATAATCAAAACAATACGTTGGTTACACAAATATAAGAAACAACATAAAAACGACCACGTTATTCATAAAACTGTTTAAAAATTTTTTTAAATAATTTTACCTGGACGATTAAAAGTTTAATGTTATTTCTACCCACATGTGCGTAAAGTGATTAAGACGCAAAGATTAAAATGATATTAGCTGTTAATTGACCATGATTTGAAGTTTAAAAGAAGTAAAAAATATCTTTGCGATAAAATTTGAAGTTCAAACGAGTGTCAGCCATAAAATCGAATAACTAATTTAAGAAATTGTTATTAAACTAAACGCTTTTGCTTTTACATATTGTAACAAATCACCGAAAGGAAGTGGGTCAGATTAAAAATTCAAATTTAAAGTTATTATTTTGCAAATATAATTTAACGCCTATCTCACACGCGGTCGCACATATTGTAACTTTTACAATTTTGTCTCTTTTACGCACACGAACAAATTCAAAAAGATATGTTGAAATTCGCGTGCTATAATTTACAAATGACTGCAGCTGTTTTATATCCTGTTTGACTGTCTAATAGCAGATACAAGTACGTGTGTGTGGTGCAGGTCAGCTTTAAATGGGATAATAGCACGAGCAGGGTTAAGCGTCCACTCTTGTGAAATCTCACAGCCGAAACTTAGGCACCAATCGCAAATAGGCTTTAAGAAACCATATTGTAATGTAATCGTATATACATAATATAGGCTACGTGTTCTAAAATAGTTTCATTGTTTATTGGATTACATTAAACACTCCTAAACATAACATGAGTCATCTAAAACGATACAGACTTTCATAAGGTGCTTGCGGTAATATTTATTCTTGGGTTAGCGTGCATCAAGCCCATCAATTTTTAAAAATTAAGGTTCTTAAAAGGTTCTCTGTCGGGCTTAATAGTTCCATAAAAATCTTCACAACAGAACATTTATTTTGCACAAAAGGTTCTCATAGTGGGAAATAGTTTTCAAACTATAAAGAAATTAAGAAATAGTTCTTAAGAGAACTAAAAAAAGTTATTGTATGTCTACTAAGAACCTTTACATGCAAGAGTATATTGTTTCCATACTTCCATAGAGATTTTCAGAATTTTACAAATCAATATAACTACTTTCAATGGTTTGGAATAACGCTAATAAGTAGGCTATAGTATAATATTCAGTGTTCTGTTGGTATGAGGTTGCATGCGCTTCCTCTGCGGATTGTGGGAAGGCTCGTACATCCCGCCCCGGTAACGTGACATCACCGTGCAGAAGAACTGCCTTGCGCTGCCGGAGTCCAAGAAAAACACACAACAGTTTCACACCGACGAGTGGCGGTTCACCTCTCTCCATGCAAATCAACCGGCCATGACAAAATGGGAGATTAATCGAAACATTTAGGTATGTTTACATGAAATTGTTGATTATCTAAACAATTGTTCAACAGGGCTTATAGTGTCAGAGGCTGCCAGTTGAATCAGGAATAATATTATAGATGTAATTCAACAGCGCCTGATGATGCTTCCGAGCCCGGTTACATCAACGCCGTTTTCTGTGAAGGATATACTGAAATTGGAACAGCAATCTCGCCAGTCTCGCCTTCAGTCTCTGCACCCAGCGCAATACCACGCACAGCTTCACCCGGAACCGCAGGAGAGATTTCAGACACCTTCATCCAGTTTTCTCGGAGGTGGAGACAGCCCCGGCTTCTCAGACGGCGAGGACAAGATGTCTTTTCTGAACTCTTTCTCCATGCAGGATAGCTTGGTAGAGAGCAGCCTTTCACCTCCCATGTTCGTCCATCCGGCACTGGGACACGTCGACACCAAACTTGAAGATGAACTTGAGGACCATGAAACAAGTGGGTGATTTATATTACATTTTAAAACTTGGCATTTGAAACTGACAGGGAGAATTAATTATATTAGGCAGGTTAGGAAACAAAGTAAAAAAATAATATTGCACAATTTTATATATGAATGTTTATATTATAATGTATTATGAAATGAAATATACAAGCATGAATCATACAGTTAGCATAACTATAGAACAAACTTCGTAATGTCGGCCTATGTAAAAATGTCATTTCAATAGTCAATAGTCAAACAAAAACGCAGGACTTTTAAGAACGCGCATTAGGCCTGTCAAACAAATAATACCTTATTTAACTATAATTCTGAAAAGATGCTTGTAGAATCCTGCATGGTTTGTGGTTTTATAACCTAACGGCTTTGAAACATTAACGTTGTTACTGCATTTGGATAAAGGCCTGTTCAGACTCAACACATGTAACGCACAGTGACTTGTTTATCATGCATGCAAATGTTTCTATCAATAAGTTAGAGCTGATCGAGTAAGTCTTCTGTGTGTATTTTGTTTGGGTTCATAGAAAGCTGCTGTGCCATCATAAGGTCCCCGGAGTGTGGGGCTGACGCGCACTCGGACACAGAGCGAGCGCAGCGGCAGAGGACGCGACGCAAGCCGCGGGTTCTCTTCAGCCAGGCGCAGGTCTTCGAGCTGGAGAGGCGCTTCAAGCAGCAGCGCTATTTGTCGGCTCCCGAGAGAGAACATTTGGCTAGTACCCTGAAACTGACATCGACGCAGGTCAAAATTTGGTTTCAAAACCGTAGATATAAATGCAAGCGACAGCGTCAAGACAAAACACTGGAAATGGCAGGACACCACCATCCGCCGCCACCCAGGAGAGTGGCCGTGCCCGTGCTGGTCCGGGATGGCAAGCCGTGTTTAACGGGATCACAGAGTTACAACGCCACGTACGCTGTGAACCCTGGTCCATACAGTTATAATGGTTATTCGTCTTACAATAACGCCGCGTATACAAACCCTTACAGCTGTACTTATCCCAGCCTTCCGCCACTTCCAACCAACACATCTACCAACGCATTGATGAGTATGAGTCTGAACAACCTCGGAACATATTCCCAACCCCAGACATCACAAGGGACGCCTGTGTCGGCCTGTCAAGGGACTTTGCAGGGTATTCGTGCGTGGTAGAGACATTACAACCCTTCTCACTGTACATGAAGGACAGCTTGATAATATTAAAAGACAGTTACCCATGTTTATAGGCCTATAACTTTTATCACTCAGAAGATGCGCAGGGATCCGCTGTATAGTCTACCGTTTCAGTATATAAACTTATGTGAATTTCCTCCAGCAACCCTTCCAAGATGGCTGAACGAACACAAATAAATTCTGCAAATGAACAAATTGAGACAATTATCTCAGGATAATGCCAAACATCAGTTTTATTTACCACATATGCAACGTGTGCTAGATCACATTTTTTGGACATGCACCATGACTATTTGATCTAACTTTAGACTGGCACCATGGTATTAATACATTTGCTTTCTTCGTTATTGCACATGGTGATGAACATTTATACCTGAGACTGTTATGGAAAGTGACAATGGTGTGTTTTCATGCAAACCTACCTTGCAGAAATAAAAACAGTAAACTTTATTTTATATTTTGCAACTTTGAAATATCAATAAGAGTATACACATTTTTTTTCCAAATGTAGACCCCTAAAACGGCTCTTTAAAAAAAAACAGTAAATATAAATCGATGATAAATCGGTTGGTGTGAATCATCTCACATCATAACATTGTATGAATCAGGCCTGCTTAATTAATATCGTGAGGTCTTCGATGCCACGATGTTCTTTTAAAGCATAGGATGAATACGAAATAAACTGTATCGAAGCTTTTGCAACACTTGGTATTTTTACCTGTTAAAGATGTACTAAGAGTGTCTTTTTTATCACACTTTATACGAAAATTACTCGTATTTTTAATTATTATACAGTATTCGTAAAGCTGTTTAAGTTCCTGATAATAGACTGAAACAGACACAAATCTTGGGTCATGTTTCCCAAAACAGTAATTACATATAGCTTAATTTGTACAAGTTACCGAAAATACAATACAATTGAATTGTAATAAGTAAAATCTTTCGTATATTATTTTTCAGAAGCATGAATTCATACGGACTGAAACTTTGTTTACTCATAAAACAAAATATAGGCTATTAAAAAGAAATAGCCTATATCATTAATTAATCTTACATTAATTATTATTATTGTTATTATATAATTCATTCTTTACTTCGATAAGCATAACTAATACAATATTTAAATAACGACATTCAATTCACAAAAAAGCTGCAGCAGTTTTAACTTCCTCGAACAGAAGGTTGGAATATGCTCAACTAGTCTGCATTCATTTTCATGTTGCTATAGGCTTTTACTGCAGTGTCCCAGTGATCCACATCTAATTAATCCTATTACAAAAACATCTACAATCTGGGACGCCTTCGTTAATCTATCCGAACGATCTAAAATCCTGTTTAACTGAACCAAATTTTTAATTTTTACTATAGGCTTATTCAATAATATTAATAATATTCAGCGCCTCGACAATATGCTTACGTCGTTACATTTTTATTTTAATGTTTCGTGGAAAGACATTGGATGTAATGCAAAATGTTGGACTTTTATTCAGAACCTTTGGGCCCTGGTCACCTGACAGTTCCAGATGCATTTATTTTTTTACGTACAGCCATACTTGTTTGTTTGGGAAAACCATGAACAACTTTGTGAAAACGCGTCACATGACCATTCAGAAAATTTAATATGGGCCTAAATAAGCAGCCTAATTGCGTAATTTACAATTTTGGGTAAAAAATGGAATTCAAATTGTTTATATCTAAGTAAACTAATACATTAAAATTGCTTTAAACAACAACAACAACAAAAAGTTAATTCTCAAAAATATATATACATTTTTGGGTAGGCCTAGCTCATTTACGTTATTCGATTTCACTTGCTACTTAGCGAATTTTCCATTGCTTTTATAGTAGTTTCATGGTGATCACATAATAATAAACGCAATGCTTTGTTGGGAATAAAAACTCGTGTGAAATCGTTTTATTCTGTGGATCTGTTAGGCCATTACGCACCGGCAGCCTTTGGTTTATCCTTCATCCCATTCTCGTTTCCCGGCGCTCACATTCTTATAATGAAGATTAATAGAAAAGTAAACACACAGTCATCGGGGTTTGTCTTTACTAATAGCAAGGGATGAACAGCTCCCCTCGCCACCGTAAGGCCAGTTGGACATACCTGCTGTCAGGGTAAGTGCCCCAGACACCTCAATGTAAATACTGATGGCGACAGGACGGCGATGCCCCAGGACCCGCTGCTGGACTACAGAGATATGAATCTATAGAGAGTGCTGGACTGCAAAGATATGAATCTATAGAGAGGATTTCTTGTCGCTATCAGAACAGAGGGTGTGGCTGGTTTCTCTGTCATGCGCCGTATCAGATTTCCTTAGTTCTTAGGCCTATAAAATATTATATTCATTGATTTATTTATTACAAATAATCTAAAAATAATGTGATAACATTAAAATATGATTAAATGTATTATGAAATTATTTGAAATTTTAGAAATGTCAACATTTACTGGTAACAAACTGAATTGTAGTTAGTAGTTGGCACTCACACACAGAAATAATTGTGCGTCAGGATTATTTAAGAAACACATGGACTGGTTATCTGTAGAGAGATAAAAGGAAGGAAAAGATGTAGTGTGAACAGAAGAATATCGTTTCAACAGAGCACGGGTCAAAGCTATAAGGCCACTGCTGCGCAACTTCTGAATCGCCAAGGCAGCAATAAATGTAGACGACAAAGAAATAAGAAATATCATGTTTTATCAATTAAAATAATTACTGCGGAAAACACCTCAGTCCTTGATGAACACAGGTGCACCGTGCACACGCACAAAGCCTAAATCACAGCATTTGTATGATGTTTGGTTATTCACACATAAACTATTGTCATGTCACTCCTCTCAAACAACACAAAAGTGCAACCTGAACTTCAAACGCAGACAGGTGTAGTAAGACTTTGCAAGTCAGGTGTTACTGGACTCACTAATCATGCTGATACAATCTATGCTCTGTGATAAATATCATGTTTTACAAATAATACTAATAGCCCACGGTGGTTTAGTACCAAAGCTTTAAGAGATATCCTACAAGTAATTTATACCGTCAGTACCTTTCCACTGGGAGTCAGATGGCGCGCGCCCCCTGGTGTTCACAACACGCTTAATCTCAAAACACGCATAATGTGCTAAATAGCTGTTTATTCTCCCCGGACTGCGAGAGTGGGGTTTTATGGTTTCGAACACAATCTTTTCTAAACTGGAAGGTTTAAATATTTATAGAAAAATATAAAAAATCAAAATAAAAGTTTGGCGCACTGCATTTGCCGTTTAATGTTTTTTTTTCTGTCTAGTGCAAATGACCTGGTGAATTTATTTAGTTTGTTCAGAGTAAAATAACATAACATTAACATAATAACTTCATTCTCCCAATATGGTGATATGGCTACCTCATCATAAACAACAGCAGGGTAATGTTATTTGGTTGACCATAATGGAAGGCCAAACTAAGGAAGAACCCCTAACAAAATGTTGGCCAGTTTGTGAGGTTTTGCACACGTGAAACACAAATTAATTTGAAAGTGTTTTAAAGATTTTAAAGAGTTTTATTGACATGTTTGTGCATCTTTTAATAATTTAAAAACATGTAAGCACTAATTCTCAAAAATGGTGCATTTTCATTATTGTAAACATAATTCTGACTCAGGAAGGTTCATCTGGGGGTTAAAAGTAACATCAACATTCTTAAAAAACAGGTGCAAAGGTTCTTCAGAGCAATGGCATTAAAGAATCATTAACTTTAAAGTTCTTATTGTACTCAAATGTCCTTATAAGAACAATTTATCTCATACCTGAATTGGTACAACGGGAAACATAAAAAATGCATTGTCGGGGTACTGTTGCTCCAGCAAAAAAATACATTTTCCATACAGAAATGTATTTTATCACAATGTGAACATTGGCACAACATTTTTCATTAAAGAAATACCTAATTGTGGGGTCACAAATGATAAATATAATGACAACCAAATACAACAACGCTGGTGTAATAATTGTAGTGGCAGCCCATTCATTATACATCCATAGCTGCAGTAAACTTGTTTTTAATTCAGTCATTTGAATAATCCGAGATGCAAGGTTTACTTAGAACCAGCACATGCAGTTGGAATGCCACGTGGCGGCGCTACAGTCGTATTTCTAAAATTACACTGACCCAGCGTTTGAGGCTCAAAATGGCTTTCACGTATATGCAAGAAACTGGGGTTTTATTTGTGATGTAAGGCAACGAAGCTCCACATATTTAAAGAAACGTCTTCACCTTCGTTACACCAAACCCTCACAGAAAGAGAGAGAGAGAGAGAGAGAGAGAGAGAGAGAGAGAGAGAGAGAGAGAGAGAGAGAGAGAGATCAAACATCAGAAAAATAAGACTACCAAACAAAAGTATTGATGTTCCAGCATTGTATAACAGAATTTGTTTTTGGTTTAAGTAAAATTCTAAGTTTAAGATGATATGTTTTTATGTGGGGGTCGCAAAGCGATGCACGCAAAGTGGGCTTCCAACGAAGATTTTGAGAAACACTGGAATAGGCTATATCTAAGAATACAAATGGAAATGTAGCTAATATAAATGTAACATTTTAAAAACAAATCTACTTTTAATAAGATATACAAATAAAATGTAATAAAATAAATACCTGAGTTTATAATGCAAATTCCACTATAAATAATAACGGTTACTTTATTTAATAAAATTTAAACGAAAATCCTTTTATTAAATTGAATAAGCTTTCATAAATTAGCCTGCTTAATAAATATAGATATTGTATTATCAATGCAGTGCATAAAGAAAAGCCTAACGTCTACATTTCTGGCAAAATGGTTTATACCATTATATTATAATATTATTTCAAAGACAGAATGTGTTTCAGGATGAACTATGAACTATTGAAGCAAACTATTCTATAGACTTAACATTTTTACAGCATCTACCTATCTGGAAATCAAATCATTTTGTGACGTTTTGAATCAATTACAACCATAACTGTAAAGCAACTGCAACAAAGATACATTTCCTGTATTTTTTTCCAAAAATACATTTCCTTTTGCCACGTTTAACACTTGTTGAACTTATTATAATATATATTAAATACTTTGAATTATTACGTAATTATGGAAAAAACTCGCCGGGACATGCAGAAACACCTTACACACAAACGCACAAATTAGGCTAAATAATAATGGAAAGAATTTGCGTTATTCCACCATAGCTGTGTTCAAGCAAAAAAGTAAAACAGAGTTGTAAAGTTAATAACAAAAAACTTTTTTGCTTCGCATCTGTAAGGTAATTGATCTGTAAGGTTTGCATGCATTTGAAACATGAATAGCAAGCACAAAATTTGAACAACATTTGTGCAGCTGAATAAGAACAAAAATAAGAATATCACAAATCGAACACACAAACAATGATTATGAACTGGTTCAATTGGTCCAAAATAATAGTATCTTGGGGATTTTTGTTAAATCTTTATCCACTGCCAACGCTGCCTTTCAAACTATATCACCCCTACCACTGTGTAAATATACAATTATTATATTATTTATAAAAAGATATACATGTCCAAATAAGCTTAAAAATTACAACTAATACTAAACGTTAAAGTAAACAAATTTCGAAGGGTTTTCCATCGTCATCTAGTGGCTAAAGGAATCCGAGGGCGGAGCAAAGCTCTCCAGACAGCCCATTGGCACCGCGTTTGGAAAGGAAAAAGAGGAAACTGATGCGCACATGACAGTTTCTGACATTTTACTCGTTGATTAGGTCAGCAGACGCGTTCCCCCAATTAAAGACGGCGACCAATACATCGTGGACTAATTCATCGACATGAAAAAACAGAAGATTGCCAGATAGAACGCCATCGAAGACAAACAGTTCAGGCCACCCAACAGGTTACGTAAATGTTTTAAATGGCGAATAAATGCACCTCCTTTTCAATTCATAACATATTAAACCGAGGAAGTGAATCCGAGAGAAATACCTGTCTTGATGAGGACGCAGATGAACGGGCGAACGGGGACAGAGAGGCACAGGACTGCTCCGGTTCATCTCTGTCGGTGCGATCCGAGAGCGCAGAGAGGCGCATCTCTTCCTGCGAGCTTGTGTTAGACTCATCATCATCCTCGGACCAGCATTCATGCGAGGAAGAATCCACAGGGGAAGACACATCACAACTAGAAAGACGACACGGTGAGACATTAAGACAACCACACAGAGAATTATTTATGTGCGCAAGCTGCTAAAACACACCATAAATTAAAATTGCTTGCCTAGAAAAGTTTGCCTATACAAATTTTTTTTTCCAAATGATGAATTGCAAAATATGATGCATGTCATTTTATGGGAGACGTTTGAATTTGTCAAATAAACAAGAAAAATGCTCATTTGGAAACCTGTCCAAATAAGTGCAATTTCCTATAAATTTTGAAATGCTATATATTGCATACATTTGTTATTTTGAAAAATATATTGTGTATATTTTATTAATATTGTAGACTTATAATTGTGAGTTTATTATTGTAATAACAGTACCGTGGGACAGAACTGCTGCAAATAAAACGCTGTGCGCAAATCCCTCGAATGGCCTTACCAACGCTTTGTCAATTTATACAGATCACGACATTGATCGAGAGAAGTCCCAGAGCTGTAACTTCGGAGACAATAATTCCAAATCGAGTAAGAAAAGGTCCCGTGCCGCCTTCTCCCACGCGCAGGTGTACGAGCTGGAGAGGCGCTTTCACCTGCAGCGCTACCTGTCCGGACCAGAGCGCGCGGACCTGGCAGGAGCCCTCAAACTGACCGAGACGCAGGTGAAAATATGGTTCCAGAACAGGAGATACAAAACCAAACGGCGACAAATGGCGGCCGAGCTTGCGACAACTCCCACGACAACCCTGGCGAAGAGAGTGGCGGTGAAGGTGCTTGTGAACAACGACCATAGGCAATACAGCGCCGAGGACCTGCTCAGTGCGCATCCCTTACACCCATCATTCCCTTACTATCCGTATATGTTCTGCTTTCAGCCGTGGACCTCAGGAAACACTTTAAGCGGTGGCTTGTACTGAATTACTGGAGTTATGTACAATACAGCCAAAGTGCGTTTATGAAGAAGAACGCAAACAAAACCATATTTTTCCAACAGGATTATAAATACTGAACGTGTCCAAAGAAGCAAACGGAGAAGGACACAATGTGATGCACTGAATTGAGACGATTAAGCCAAAGATAAAAAATTCACTCAGTAGAAATTTTGGCAACATTTCTTGTCATTTTTAATAGTGTACAATGGCCATAAAAGAATGAAAAAGCTTGAGCCAAATGCACTTGAAATTGTAATAATTACATTGTATTAGAAAACAAAATACCAAACCAAAGACTGTCATTGGCAAAACAATTGATGCATGACTAGCTTCTTATTTCTTAGACATTTTGGGGTTTACTTTAAACCAGTTGTTCCTAAGGTAAGATTTAGTGGATGTATGAAGTCCACGCAGGTGTTTTTGTTAAAATATCATCTAATGCAATTTATACATTTTGTATAATGTAAAAGTGCCTCATTAGTTTTTTAGGGCCTGTGTATATGATTTGGTATGATTTGAGTGTGTCTAGTTTGGAAAGGTTTACTTTGTTAGGCTTTGTTCTTGTTTCAAGTTTTCCTTTATGTCAATCACCAGGGAAAGTTTAACACAAACCTTTTGTGTACTGTCATACAGCCTACTGTGCACTTGAAATGTCTTAAAATGTGTCAGCAACCCACTGTTCCAATTCATTGTCTAAGTTTTATTCGGTCTCAAAAGCGCAGGTATAGAAGAACACAGGTTCAATAAAGGTTGTAGAGCAAACAGAAGAAAATGTGGTACGTGTGAGAAAAGCTAACCACAATAGTACAAATCTTAATGGGTGTTTGTCAACATGATGTACTTCGATTAATGACTGTAGGGCAATCATTTAAGAGGAAACGGTGATCGAAAAGACTGTTGACAGGAGTTCATGTACATACAAATAAAAACCAAATGAAATACCTTCAGGGAGTAAATCTTCAGATTTTTAGATAACAAGACACCTTAAAATCTTTAAACACATGTAGAAATCTTATTTTAAGGTCGTATCGATGGACTGCTTTCATATTTATCTGATAAAAAGTTTATATACCATGGACCCAGTTATTCTGGGACAATAAGTTTAACAGTCAGTACCAAGTGAGCAAACGATCTTAAATCTGCCCTCTCTATGCCCTCTCATCCAAGACTAAAGTCTAAGTTGTTCATTTCCATGAAGAACAACAATGTCGAGTTGTCTGCTTTGAATAGTCTGTCCTCTTGTGTTTAAGGAAGGAGGCCGGAGCAGTTGACAAATGAAATCCCATTTACATAAGGAACAGCATAAAAAACATGTTTTTAAGTGATTATTCACTCGCTAAAAAAACAACAACCCAGATGGACATTACATAACTTTCTTTTTCTTTCAAGGCTTGCATTTAACACACCTCTAAAATATTAAAATATTGAATATTTTGTGAAGATGAATAAAGTCTTAAATCCTAAATAAAAACATTGGAAGTTAATAATCTGCTGATCTATTTTCTAAATTAAATATGTTAACAATTGGATATTCAGAACCACAATATTGCATTTACTAAACTTATAATAATAAGCCTATATTTATGTCTGTTTGTAACCAAAAGCATATCTGTAATGTTTCTGGCAAGGTTGTTTATCGAAACGATGAGACGAGCGTTGTTTCACGTGACCGTGCTTCCTCCACAGATCTCCAAAAGCGAGACAGCAGTTTATCATGATAAACTGTTCAAGCAGAAAGCTTTAACTTCATTTCAACAATCATAAAGCAACATAAAGCAGTTCTCAAGAGCTGAAGCAGCCCTCTCGTGATATCTGCATGATTCAGATAATGTCAATAGACCATGTCTACGTTGCACAACAGAACCTGGCTAAATCCCAGAATACATTAATCATGTGTGCTTTAGGAGACAACACCCTCATGAAGGCAAGAAAAAGACGATTCAGTATCGCTAAAACACAGCATCCATCTGCAATCGGACCCTCCTGAACCTGCACCAACAGCAGCATGTTTTAATACAGATTCAATGGATGAAATCTTGGTAACATACAGTGTATTATTGTTCATTGTGTGAGAGACTTCGACTAGTTTAAGGGCAAATCACTGATGCCCTGCATGTCAGGTTAATAACTATTTTAAGTATGCTATACTCACTTAAAAGCCAACAAAAAAATTAAGGTTATTTAGCTGTTAAAAAGCCATAAAAATAAGCGTTATCCTGGGTCACACATTTTCCTAGAGATAAAGACCAATTGTATTAAGGCCTCTGAAAAAAGAATGAGCAATTTCTTTTGTCATTACGCTATTTAATATTTCCATATTTTTTATTCTATAGAATCAGTCTGATATATTTATATAACTTCAGAATATGAGGATCATTGCTTTTCCCTGTGATAAGTGGATCATTTTGTGATGGAATGATTGTTTTGGAGATGGATTTTATATAAATCTTGAATATAATAAAAGTCAGATTTGGCTCGCTGTCTGGCATGGCTTGCCGTTCTTGTGTTATGATTGACAGTCTCAGATGAACAAGCTCCTCCCGAACCCTTGTTTAAAACTCCATTTAATCTCACGTTTTATCCGAGCGTTTTTGTCCGTTCTTGTCTTCTGCGTGTGTTGTCTTCGGTTATAATCTTGATGAATTCAATCTTTTTCGTAATGATCAATTTGTTATATTTCAAACAAAACATGAATAGATCTGCTACTGAAGATGGATTGGGGCACAGTTGAGCGTCAAATGGATGTCTCTGTTTATACAAAAAAAATGTATCCTGAAGAAGTATGTAAACACTGTGTTTTTGGAGAAGAGCAGACTAGAGTGAGCAAGCTCATAAACCCACACAAAGACAACAAAAACGTTGGGTGGGATATAGTTCACCCCAGTGCATGTACAAATTTACCTGCTACAACTAACTCCCAGCTATTATACCACACGTGGACAGGCAAATCAAAATCTATTATTATGAACATATTGCTGTGTCTCACTCCAGCGAAAATGTACGTACGCCGGTAGACAAAACACACCAACCATGAGTCTGACCAAAATCCCAGTCCACACGGCGGCCATATTCGCGAGGCTTTCGAGCAGCTTTTCTTACCTATGCGAGTACAGTATTGAGTTCAAAATTACATTAATCAATATATGAATTTTTTTTATCTCCAAAACAATGCTCCAATTTAGATTCAAATAGCATATTTCAAACAACAAATCTGAACCCTGACGCTAGAATTTTTATCGCATTTTGCATGCAAATACACATGTGTATTTTAGGCTAGCCCAGCTAATGCGCATGCACGTTCTAGAATAAACAAACAAGCATTTAGCTCTTTTAACTGTAAGCCGGAACTACACCAGACATATTATGCATAAGGTCTAGGCTTTCTCCCATTCATATGCATAAGAGGCCTGTCTCTGGTCCATCCATCACAGCTTCTAAGTCTTCTTAAAACCACCATTTGCAATGAGTGAAATATCAGCAATATCAGTCAAATCAGTTTTGTTAGTCTTGTTTGAAAAGGTACTGGTGTTAACAATGCAAAGGTCATGGCTTTGATTCCCAGCAAACACACACACAAAGAAAAATGAATGCTGAATGCACTGTGAGTCACTTTGAATAAAAAAACATCTGCCAAGTGCATAAATGTAAATCTTCAAGTCAAAAATCAACCTACAATTGTCTTAATTTTCATGTTAAATTAGGGAATAAGTAGACGGTTTCAGCGGCAACAATAAAAACCAACTTTGTGTGGCCCAGACTACGTCCGCTAGACCTCCGCAAAGATATACAACAAAATATTAATATAAAATAATATTATTATAAATTAATTATTAAATAAATTGATATATTACAACCGAACACAGACCGGAAGTTAATTTCGGGCCAGGCACGTGCATCCGATGAAACAGTCTATTTAAACAGAAAAAAACATCACATTTACCATAAAGAGTTCTGAGGAAATACAAAGCTTTTGACATGCATCGCCAAATGCATAAGCATGCCGGTCTAAACCTCACACCTATAGACAATCAAGCCTACAGGTGAAAGGACGTAACGTGAGGCAAAGTTTTGTGGACAAGGGCGCTAATGCATTCGCCCAGGCTATAGAAAGGCCACGAGGAAGGAAAGAATTGGTCCACAGTTAATACCTTTGTTTGGAGAGAGCACAGCTTCACGTTGACCTTGTCTCCTAAGGCAAATCCCCCCACCCCCGTTCCCAACACCACCACCAATAATCCGACCCACAAGACTCCTCAGTCAGTTCCAAAAACGATTAGCTGATAACATCGCGGCATGCCGGAATGTAAACATTTACAGTAAAACCATAAGAGATGAACTCTCCTCCAGAG
This sequence comes from Triplophysa rosa, assembly GCF_024868665.1. Classification (NCBI taxonomy): domain Eukaryota; kingdom Metazoa; phylum Chordata; class Actinopteri; order Cypriniformes; family Nemacheilidae; genus Triplophysa; species Triplophysa rosa. Next base: position 22,811,467 of record NC_079898.1, on the reverse strand, counting down.
TGATGCATTAATCAGCTGTGCTTCTTTTCTGCGAAAACCCACAGCGAGGTTTGTAACCACAAGCACGGCTTAGCGACTCATAAGTTTATATGTATTTGTCCGCGTGGAGTTATGACTTACGTTTTTTAGAAGGGATAGTTTAAGACAGATGTGGTGATAAAAATGACCTCATTGTGCTATTTTTACCATTCGGTAAATATGAATCTTTCACATACCTTACACGCACACAGCTTCACGTTGAACATCTAACTTAAATTCTCTCAATAAAGTTGAGCACGACCAACTTGTACTACTTATTGTACTATTTTATAGTGTACAAACTCGCACTACGTAGCACACTACGTTCAAAACCTGCACGTGGATTTGCGGTTTACCATAAAAAGATGCACACAAGCAGTTTCCCTTTCTCGCCTGCCAATGGATTCGTGAGTGTGGGAACGTGGTGTTTTTTGGCACCTGTCTGTGAATAGTTTTGCACTCCTCTGGCCATAGATGGGCCGCCTAGTTCTCCAACCTGTTACATTTCCACAGGATGCTTCCCAACAGGTCTGTCTCTCACTCCCCGAGCGCTGTGAAAGGAATTTCAATGTTTTAATTATGGCAGATAAGGGCAAACAAGGAAGGCATTGAAGAACACTGACACAAGGCAACTTCACTTATCAAAGCAGAGATAGGACCTCCACTTAGAACCTCTTAGGGCCGCTCACCAGTTCCGATTTGGCAAATGTCCTCTTCTTCACCGTCTGGTATGGTGTCCGGCTGTCCTTGCTCTCCCTGCGAGCTTTGTTGTCGGGCAGGTGACATGCAAACGTTCAAGGCCTTCGCTGTTGTCAGCCTAGAACCAAAATTCAGGAGAAATGTCATTCAAAGTCTCGCTTTATAGTGGCTTAAAGGGACAGTTCACCCAGAAATGACCCCTTTCTTCATTCTTCAAACATGTATGGCTTTCTTTTTTCCGCAGAACACAAAATAAGATATTTTGAAGAATGTTCAATGTTCAATTCACTTGCATTGGTTTTGTGTCCATACAATAGAAGTGAATGGGTGCCAGCGCTGTTTGGTTACCAACTTTCTTCAAAATATCTTCTTTTGTGTTCTGCAGAAGAAAGTCATGCCGGTTTAAAATGAAAAGAGGGTGAGTAAATGATGATGGGATTTTCATTTTTGGGTGAACTGTCCCTTTAAGTTACATTTAAATTAATATCATAAAAAATCTGACTTCAAACTCTGATTCTGTGTTTACACTTAGTGTCTGCATATTGTATGCAATAGAAATACATTACTCGTTGAAAGTTTTCTTTTCAAATTAACATTTGACATGCAAAAAAATCCTCATCGAGTTCTGCTTGGCTGAACAGAATGGCGGTTTAGGATTTTAGAGATCAGCATGGGGTGTGCGATTCCCAGTTTGAAAAAAAAAAACATCAATTGGAACTGCAGAAATTGAGACAAATTCTATACGTCCCTGAAGCCACAAACAAATATCAGTTCGCATGGGGGAAAGCCAGAAATACACGCAGCCACAACCAGTAAAACCAGCATCCATTTACTTTCCCTACAGCTTAAAACGCTTCGTCAATTAAAGTCTGTAACGCACCCTCTCTCTTTTGCACGCACATTATCACACAAACGGCAGCCGTATGCGTGGATTAAAGGTGACACTCACATATATACCATTGAGATTTGTTCTTAAATTGCTAATTTACTTGTTGGAGCCGATCACATCATACTGTTTACAACATACCCAGTCGAAGAAACGATTCATATACTTAAATCCACTCCCATACTTCAACTGAGTCAAACAGTAGCCTAAAGAATCGACTCTTGTCACCTATAGCAATGCCCTCCCATAGCTTATTGCTTTATACCACATAGCTGTTATAAAACGGGGGCAAAAGTATAGGACAAATGACACTAAAGTAATATAATAATTAAATGTAAACTACTTAAATAAGTTAACATTATAACATAATATTACAGTTTGAATTGTTAGTGATTCGAGCTGTTGCGGTAAAGTGCACAGTTTTAAAACAGAAATACATGTACTGTATCTGAGTAATCCGGTCATGAATGACCAGTCAAGGCAAGCAAATTTGTTTCACAATGACAGAGAGTCTTTCTTCACTATTCGCTATTCAAGGTCACTCTACTCTACCCAAAGGGCTTTTGTTCTGTCCAACCAGCTGAGACCTCTCATGCCTGTTCACACCTGGGGAAATCACCTAAAGCCTCACTGTGCTTAAAGAACGAGAGAAAACATTTTATCTCTTGTGCCAGTCCGAAGAGAAAGTTCATTTGTACACAATATTACCAAAGAGCTTGTGTCTGTCAGAATTGTCTTACAAAAATGGAATTTAAAAACTTTCATTTATTTGCCTGTTTATTCATAGATTGTTCTTAAGTTTGAAGTGAGGTTTTAAAACTAACTTTGGCCCATTTACAGTCAAATTATACCTTCAAACCGGGCATGACTTTTTAATTCTGTTTTTCACCGCAGGGATTCAATAGATACGTGATCTCAAATAAGACCAGCTCATCCTCTTGAATCCCGTCTTTCATTTTCACAACCGTCCTTTTGCATAAATGCCAACACTCTGTGTGGTATTAATACATCAGTTTTGTGAGTGCAAGACCGTGCACTGTGCTCTCTAGACTAGAGCCCATTAAGGGTGTCTTACAACTATAAACACCTGGATTTATTAGGGGAAGCTCTGTGTTCACGGCAAGCGTTGCATGCGTTTCTTTTATTTGGTGGAAAGTGTGAAATATCCTGTTTCACACGCCCAAACCTGTGACACACAAAAAACACAGACCTTCAAGTACAGACAAACGTAACATAAGAAACACATGAAAAAAAACAAATACATAAAACTTTAGATTCATGTATAAAACGAACCCTAACACTTTACTATAAGGTTGTATTTGTCTACTAATGTAGTTTTTCAGCATTTTTTAAATCTGTGTTAAAGGGATATAGTTCACCCAAGCATTAATATCCAGTTATCATTTATTCAGCCTCATTTTTCTACATGTCTCTTCAGTGGAACACGAAATAAATATTTTGAGAAATGACTCAGCTGTTTTATGTAGTGGAAGTCAATGGGGGCCAATGGTGTTTGGTTATCAACATTCCTCAAAAAAGTCAGACTGAAATCGAACGAGGGCGAGTCCAAGAATCCAACTATCCTTTTAATGTTTGTTAATGCAAATACATTAAATAAAATAATGTTAACAATTACTTTTTTATACATTTTGCAAATATATTAGTAAATGCTGAAAAGAGTAATAATTCTTCCCAATTAAAGCATAAATACTCAATTTTTGTAGAAGGTTACGAATATATGACCATACTGTAGCACCAATGAACTGAGATCTGAGGATCTGTCACGTGGGCCCGGGTTGGTCAGGAGGTTCATCAATCCGAAGGGGAAACAAGAAGCACAGAGAAAAGGAAGTAAGGCAGGCAGGTGTTTTTAAAGCAACTTTCACGGTTTCTCTGTCTCTCCTGGGCAAAATGAAGGCATGTGTCCATCTCAGACCATTGCAGTCTATCTGTCTCTCCGGTTTTCTTCCCACCTCTGCCTCGCTTTAGATTTCAACATTCAACGGCATGTTGAAAATGTAAACCAAGTTTACAAATGTAAACCAGATGATCCGATTTTGGTTAAACTATTAAAGCCTCACGCCTAGCCTCAAGGCTAATGACTAAGAAAGGTGGTCTTCCAGTAGAGATGGCATTGGACCCACAAGGCGAGAGTATGTGTGCCGGGGGGAACATTTGCTGATCGTTTTCTCTTTTCTTGTGGGCAGCACATTTTCAAACTGTTTTACTCTACCTGGGCTGTCAATGCCGTCTTCCACAGGTGCACACTCAGAGGGGCTCTGACCTACAGATTGTGTTTCCAAAACATCGGCTTATGCACACAACAGAAGGGAGAGTTGAATGTGTGTGAGGGCCTGTGCACATGTGCCTTTTATACTGTAACAAACACATTGTCGAATAATTAGTTGGTAATTGTGTAAATACGGTAGTTCCAAGACGTATTCCAACTCCTAAATTAATCTTAAATATGAACACATTAAATGAAATATTAAACCAAGTCTCCAAAAAATTAGCTTTTTGTCAGAATTAACTTTAATTTATTATTATTATTAATAATAACAACAAGGGACTAAATACTAAACTAAACTATACTATTTTTATACTATATAGACTTTTGTAAAATATAAATTCTTTTTTATTTTAAAAGATTTTTGGTTCTTTTAAAAAAAATTCTGTATTAAAATAAAAAGCTTGGTTTGACATTATCCGATGCAATGCCATTTTTAAGTGTGGCTCACGTGTACAAATACTGTACTTCTGCAGCCATTGTGTGTCAATAAAGGACCTACAATTTAAATTATACCTATTGTTTATTTTAAATATTTCAATATTACAATAAAAAGAAACTTGATTTGATATTGTTTTCTAATGTAGTAACATTTTTAAGGGTGGTTCAGGAGCCGTTGCATGATAACGATAGGGTCTTTGTAAAAGTCGAAATACTATTTATACTATACAAGGTTTTAAACTATATCTATTTTTTATTTAAAGCAAACCTTTTTCAAAGCATTTAGATATTACAATAAAAAGCCACTTAGTCTGATACTGTTATCTAATGCACTGACATTTTTAAGTGTGTCTCAAGTGTGCAAATACTTTAGGGGCTATTGTATGTTGACTGACCGTGTGTAAACTACACACTGATTCCTACATGGCCCATACATTGCTGATATCACCGATGGTGTGATTTCTCGCATAAAACTGGTTCACGGGGGTGCTGAACAAGGTAGTTTCAGTTTTGGATAGGGTGGGAGTTTTTCAGTGAACATGATATTACAGATTAGGTTGTGTGACAGAGAGACAGCACTGGTTTGTGTTGAGAGTGAGTCTGCCAGAGATAAGTGAGTAAGAGGGCTATTGCAGGAGGGAGTCCACTCTGTCATGGCTTATTTAGACAAGGCAAGTCCTGGGAACAGCTCTCCACTCACGAGAAGCCAGACAATGGGATTCCTCATCAGAGTGTCCAGATCAACCAAACTCAATGTCCTACATAGGTCTCCCCTCACAGCCAAGAGCTTTATGTCTGTCCATAATGTACACAGAGGCAAGCGGGCGCCATACTGTCTATGCAAAACTCGCTTTCTGAAAGAGAAGGAAGATATGATCAAAAACCTTGTCAAAAGAAACACTGCCCCTCACCCATCATGTTTTACACCAAAGTTAAACACTATTTAGCAACTACGCTTCTGTAAGACTGTTGGTGTGAAGGATTTTATTCACTACAGCTGAACGTTCAAGAATACGAATTGAAATATGTGGATTTAGACTAGCAGGCGACAATTAATTTATTGTTTTACAGTCACAGCAGGTATGAAATACATATATTTAAATGAAGTGATTTTAATCACTTTTTATTATTTATATTTTTATTATTGTAATTTATGTAATAATAATAATACAAATATGATGATGATGTAGTATTAAATATTTATCATTTTATTTATTTAATAATTAAATAAATGAAATCAATAAATGTAATAAACACATTCTTTTGCATCACCCGGATGTGCCTTGCCTTGGACATCGATTACAATCCCTTTTCCTCTGTTGTTGAAATATGAAGCTGAACATAATGTAATACTAAAAATACTGACAAAGAAATGCACAAAGTACGCCATGTTGTAAAAGACTTTTCCAATATTATATCAGATAATAATCCAGTCATTATTTTAAAATCGAGAAAACAGGGTTGAACAACAAGTTAAAATGTAGCTGTGACCTAAAAGTCTTTTTATATTTGATGCTCAGTATTTTGTATCCTTTCTGTTATAAAACTAATGTGCACATAAATGGCACCATTTTGTAAAAGTGAAGCTCCCACAGCACTATTGTGTTTATCTGGCTATCTTTGGTGCAGTGGGCGGAACAGAAGCCGATTTTAATACACTCCAGACCAAACGTGATGAATCACCGAACAGACATAAGCCAGCCACCACGAGCCATGTGTTTTTTAGCTTTACACCAGAGTCTGAAGATCTACTCACACAAGTCAGTCTGCTTCACAAGACCTGAGCACATTCGGGATTCTATTGCCCGTGAAAAAATGAGCAAGAAAAGGGTCCGTAGGTGTTGGTCAAAAAGCGAGATGGATCGGAGCGGGGAGGTGTCGGCTGCTGGGAATGAAAACAAATGGAGTTGTGTGTGGGTCTGAAAGCAGATCTGTGATGGAAACCTAAGTAAACACGAGAGCTTCCTTAAGGCCTGCAGGCCTGCCGGTTACCACTGTCAAAACTATAAGCGCGTCTCTCTGATTAATCATACGCTTTTCATCACTGCTGCTAAGTGGTGCCATAACTAAAAACAAGATCAGAGGATTTGTGGTCGTTTAGTGCCAAGAAAAGTAAAAGTGCTTTTATTCCATACCTACCTGACCCGTTCTACCAGAAATGCCGTCCAATACCAAAAAAAGATACATTTTAATAGTACTTACTATCACTACAAATATATACAATATTGGAAACATACCGTGTTTGCTTAAACAAGACGACTTCAGCCTCCAAAAGTCATTTTTGTTGCATTACAGCACTGAAGCCGATAGGATTTCTCTGCCAGACTAAATAGTTTAGATAGGGAAGGCCAGAGATACAGAGGGGAAGACCTCTGGAAAGGCCGCAAGACGGCATCCACATCAAAGTCAACCAACGCACAAACACATCTGTAATGCCACAAGGCCTATTAATAAAAATCACTGCCGGAAAGCTCGTCTTTGTGAAGTTTTGGTAAAAGTTGTTGCTATAAGAGTGGCTGCCCTGGATCATTTAAATGCCACATCTCTGGTTTTGTTTAGGAGACCACAGCGAGTCGTTTGTTAAGATATGACAGTTGTCAACCACGTTTGGAAAGACAACCCTTTTCGGGGCATAACGTCACACCCGCAGGGTGGCCCCATCTCAGATAAAGGGGCCCCCCATTTTGTAAATGCTAAAACTGAAACGCAACAAAACCGAACAAACAACAACAAACTTCTGCGGCAAGCGTGTGCGGTAAGAACCATACTCCAAACAAACAGGCTTCTCGAGAGACGCGTCCTCTGTTTCTAGACCGCGACGGCTCTTTATTAGACTTCGAAGAAAAAGCAAACACTCCGCTGTCTGTCAGCAGCCCAACGACTAAAGCAACACACACTTTCTCACATTGTACCACTTAGGCCTTAGGAAACCTCTCCACGTCCTTCTGTGACTCAGCTGATCAAACATAAGCCCGGGCATATGTCCTGAGACAACAAAAACAATCGGCTAATTCTCTACAAATACCTCATTTACCATCTCTGACTCCTTAAAGGACGGCGCGGGGCCGATGACTCAGGCACCGTAAACACCTCCTCATAATCCCTGCAGACTTTACCCAGGAAGATCATCAGCGGCATTGTGGGCAAGCTCGTGCGGGCCACCCGCGACACGGATGGGAGAAGAGGGATAAACGAAAGCTAGGGTGGGGTGAAACACACCGTCGCACACTCAGACATTCAAAGGTGTTCATTAACCTTCCCTGTTTGAACAGATGTCTACTTGTGCACGTCTGTGTGCGCTGCAAGAGCCTACCACGACTAAAAAAATCACTTTGCACCTGAGGACGAAGCTCATACGCAACCTTGAAAGAAACTAACAGAACTACTGTTTACAACGAAGCACAATGCCAATCATTCGATTCAACACTCGCAAGAAGCGATAAATCCTGTATTACTTTAAAAAAGAACTTTAATGGTCGTATTGTGCCGCGGATAAATGTCCTTTCCAAAGCAAACATTTTAACGTTCTGCCCTGGTCTCTTTTGGAGTTGTTTGACGGTGCTTTTACTAACAGGAAAATAGATGTCAGTTGAAGGACACGAGGTGGAACTGACGTTAGGCCAGTGTGTCCACTGCAGCATCTAAGAAATGAAAGCTCGCACTCCAGACCTGATTTCCATGTCAGGTTTGTATTCAAATCCAATAGATGCTTAGAAATGGCACTAAAAAAACAACACCTCGACGGTCTGACCTTAGACACAGAATCCCGGAACATAAGCAACACTTACAAACGCACGAGTCTCAAGAAAATCCAAATCTATCCTCTATAGCTCGAGGCTAAAACCAAGCGCCGTGATATTCTATCTGGGTTATTTCAAACGCTTTTTGCTTCTCATCTGCATTTGAAGCCTCCTACACTCAGTTACGCCCATGAGCTGCTCCACCTGGCAGAGCGACAGTCAAGTTCACGTTCAGCTGGCTGGCCCGCGGCTCTCGGGAGAAGCACTGATGGTTCTTCGTCTGTCATCTGCTGTCCCGGAGGAATTTCTAAAACCGTCCATCAGGGGCATGCTGCTACTTACCTGTTAAAACATCACATGATTGTTGTGACAACTGGATTGACACAGCAAAAAGAAAAAAGAGCAAAAATGTCCTTCGCATTAGATAAGAAAATCAAATCAAAACAAGCGATGAAAAAAATGAGCACTTTATAAGGAAAACATTTAATCAAGAAAAATATTGTTATGTTGTACTGGGGTGTCACCACATAAGAGTATTGCCAATAACCGTGATGATATAAAAAACCGTTAGTACTACACATACTGTATGATAATATCGTCAATTGTTTAGCAAATTTTGCTATAAGAGCCACAATGATTACGATCTCGGCTCCCCTACAATCATATTTTGAATGCAATTCATTAACCACAAAAATACACAGAACAAACAAAATGAAACATGAATGTTTTCTGATTGTATCATTTTAGCTATTGTGATAATATCATTGTTGTGAATTATTTTGGACAGGATAACAGTGTAGCGAAATTCTGATATTGTGTCAGCCCTAGGTTGTACATCATAAAACAGACATCTAAAGAACTTATGGAAAATGACTTCATCTACTAGATTTGACCTTGAGACCAGCTGGTTACACATAAATGCAAAAATCACTCTTTATAAACGTTCCTAAAACGTTCTCTCGAATAAAAGACCTTTGACATTCACAAAACCTTTCTACTGCATAAACGTTTTTTTTAAGAACCTTCGACTAAAATGTTCTTTGGAGAACAAAATGATTCTCCAATGGTGTCACCCTTTATTTTGAACAGACCTAAAGTCATTTGTCTGCATATGTCAATTGGAGTATTTATTTGATAAATTGTGATCTAATGACATCCACATTTTCAAAGTGCGTCTTAAGTGTCCAAAATACATTTTAGGGCCACCGAAGGGGCTGCCCAAGGCTTCCGTTTCATTTAAAAGAAAAACATTTAACCTCTTGTCCAGACGTCAGCAGGCAGGTAAAGTGAGAGCTCCGTCACGCACACCCCGGCCAATTGTTCGGAAACTTCGGATCAAAGGTCACATGTGCACCTGTGACTTAGACCAAACACCCAACTTGCCACCAACAGAGATCTTTCAACCCTCGCGGCTTAGACTTGCTGCTGCTTCATTCTCGAGGACACTGGCGAAGGAATTCCAGTCGACACTGAGGGAACTAGTCAAAATCACATATCTGAACACATCTACAGATGGTATCTGCTAATTTATGAACAGCCCAGGAAGATGTGAACGAGGTTATGCTCCGTCTCAAATTCACAAACATGTTAGCAGAGGACGAATGACTAGATGAACATACAGTTCAACATTACAGACATTTATGTGGGTGGATTTTACTCCATGTAAACAGACTTTTTCTGGTCTCATTACGAATATCATGCCAACATTAGCAGATGTATGAATTCAACCACACTAATACCATGTTTACAATGTTTTAATTTGAATGTTATTCCCCACTGTAATAGTTTACTGTTATCATTTTTATACAGTCAGATGAGCCAAATTTTCAATCTACGACCAACTCAAATTTACAGTTTAAACCTTGAATTACAGTAAAAAAAAACGATTGAAATCAGACGGTCATCAGCTGACACAAACCAGGGAAATCCCTGCACTGCAAATTTATTTAAAGCCGAGGAACAAAATGGAAGCGGCAAGACAGACCTCTGTCAATAGGTCTTGACCGCCAGGTGCGTTTCAGACAAAACTCTCACACAGAACAACTCCAATTCAGAAGAACCAAAATACATTCCAGTGTCCAGCAAGAAATCATTCATTCCCATTGAAAATCATTACATCACATCGCTTCGTGTAGAAGCGTATTGGACAGGAAATCTGGTCATGTGATCTGCATGGCTAAAGCATTGCTGACAGAAATATATTGTATGGGAACTAATATGGGCCATCTTTCCGAAGCGGTTATCCTGACCAATGGGTCCAATCATCAGAGACTTTATGAACTTTTGTGGCGTTTGACTTTGGATAAACCGCAGGGACATTTTCCACAAGTGCTACCACCAAATCCTACAAAAATACCTCCGAGTATATCTCTAAGTGCTGTTCAGCTAGCGATGGCAATAAATTACTGTACAGGTCTACATTCTGCCATTACCGTTTAAAATCCCAATCTCTATTAAATGTCTTTAATTGTGCGTATATAGTTTGGCTGGGAATAGGAATTTGCTTTTCTGCTTATGGGTTAAAAGGGGAATATAAATGGAGGTTCAACACACACATTTAAAAGACCTCCCCCATCATTAACATATTTTTCTCACCTCCTGTCCAAAGAGATCTCTGACGCCCTCTTGTGGGATTTAAAGACTTTAGGCTGACTATTGGGACTGTGCAAGGTACATTTTCGTCCTTAACATCAAAATGAACAAAATCGTCACAGTGAGGTCATGGTTATTAGTGGAATTACACACAGAAAGTTTGTCTATTAAATGCATGAACAAAAATGAGTGTTTAGACTATATGTGCGTATCATTTCCTATAGTTGAGTCCTTTTGCAGCAAGAGTACTTGTCTGGTGGTTTTGCGAGCGACAGGAGAGAAAGCCAGGGTCAGCGTGAGAGCTTACTTCTCACCATCCCTCTGGGTTCGGCGCTTCTCGTGCTGGTGTTTGGTGATGAAGTACTTGAAGAACTCGTAGACGGACCAGCTGATGGCGGTGGAGGGCATCTGGTATATGACTCTCGCCTGCACGCCTTTGAAGTAAGCAGGCAGGCCACCAAGCCTATAGACAGTCCGGAAGGCGTGGCCGAGGCCCGAGATGCGTCTTTCTCTCTGGCTGACGGAGTTGAGAGCCAGAGACTCCTGCGTGTTGAGCAGGGTCTTGCAAACGTCCAGTGGGGTGGTGGCAGCGGCGGCGATGGCTCCCGCCAGAGCGCCGGACACCACGTGGGTAGAGGGGTGGTAATGTCTTTGGGGATTGAGCAGCTCTTGCAGGTATTCGTAGGTCAAGAAGTGCAAAGCCTGGAACGGCACGTTCATGGTGAGCTGCGTGGTGTAACTGCGGTAAAAGGCCAACGCCCCCTCCCGCTTCCACACGCAGCGCACGCAGTCCAGAACGCCACGGTATGGCGAATTGTACATCTGCATCCTCTGCTTCACCACTGAAGGACGGAAACAGGAACAGGCGGCGAGGCGGAGGGAGGTCATCGCGGTTAGACAGGAAACAAAAAAGGAGAGGAAGCGATTCATTAGGAGAGGGGCAAAACACAAAGTGCAAGAAGTCAGGTCGTGACTGAAATACAGTAGGCCCATCAAAGCAGCAAGGTTTGACGGCGTTTCATCCGGATACGACCGGATCAAATAAGTCTACTGTCTGACCAGTCAAGCTGCCTGCAGGGAATAAACAGGGCAGAGGAGAGCAGGTGTCTACACAAGGTCTCAGTCTGGCACCTGCGCTGCTTAACCTTGAGCCTAAGGAGTGCAGAAATGCAAGCTACTGTCAGACTTTAGACTCGGGTCACTGGGGATTTTCTGTTAATACTACTGTTTCAACATCGCACAGCTGTTCATTAGAGCAAGGACAACCTGTTGCCACAAGAAGGCCTTTTGGAAATGTGGGTGTTGTGATAAACTGCCAAGCATTTGGACAGCTCTTTTCTGCCACCTTCTGGCTGGGAGTGTACACTGACCTGTCAGGCAAGAGTTTGGAAAGTTTAATGGCTTATGCCTTGCTGGTTTATACCGTAACTTGCATTTAAAAGTTGCAGACTATTCTGACAAAATAATATTTTTGTATTTTAACCGATGCATTATTATATTTACACTTTAAATCGTCTTTCAAATGTCTGTTGCCTTTTCAGATCAAGATATTCGAAAGGTAGATGTTTTTGCACTTCAGATCTGTGCTGCTAGTACTGCAGTGCTTCCCTGATTTTCTCAAACATGTTTTAAAGGGATAGTTCACCCCCCCCCCAAAAAGTTCTGTCATGAATTAATCTCTTGTTGTTCCAAACCTGTATACATTTCTTTGTTTGGTTGAACACAGAGAAAGATATTTGGACGAATGCAGTTCTTGGACCCCATTGACTACCATAGTAGGAAAAAGGACAATGGTAGTCAAAAGTGCCCCAGAACGGTTTGCATTCTTCAAAATATCTTCTTTTGTGTTCCACAGAACAAAACAATTTCCTACTATGGTAGTCAATGTGGTCCAGGAACTGTTCGGTTATAAGCATTCTTCCAAATATCTTTCTCTGTGTTCACCAGAACAATTAAATATATACAGAAGGTGAGTAAATGATGACAGAACTTTTATTTTTGGGTCAACTGTTCCTTAAAAAGGGTGTTTTACTCCATATCTGACTTGAGTTCTGCATGCCAGACTTAAAACTACTCTATGTAAACTACATTTATGAAAATACAGTAGCAAAATACCAAAACTGGGCATCAAGTCTCAAATGTGTAATTGTCATAGTAAATACATATTAAGGCAGATATACCTTCAGAAGGATTCATGGCAGCATCGTGAAGCAACGTAGCAACGCATCCGGCTGTGCCTGTAACACAGACCCTTAGAAATTAACACCAAAAACAGAGCATGCACAGAGTGTGCACAGTCTCTGGATTCATACTACATCATTCAGATATATAAAAAACTCTTGGGCCAGACCAGAAACGCGATCAGATTTTAAAAAGTGTGACCGGAGCTGTTGTGAGACAGGCACCAAGATTTAACAGAGATTACAGACTAGTTGGATAAACCGTGTGGAATGTAAGATCAGGAGAAAGAAAAATATTTGAAAAATTTTGTTCAAGATACAAGCATACCTATTGTATCATTGTTTTACAGTAAGCGGTCAGAACAGTGATGCTAACAGGACATAAGAGCAAGTTTTTTTGTCAAAGTTTTTCTGGTCAAATAATAATTCTAAGTCCTTTGGTCACTTATACTGGTTAAAATATACATGCCAGCAGATACTTACCCTCTCTCATCCTAACCTGTAGTAAAGAGAAAGAGAAGAAACACTACAAAAGCAACACCAGCAATCAATGTTTCAGGCACAAACACACAATAAAGGTTGCTTTGCTTTAGAAACACATCAGTTGTTTTAGAAGACATTTTACCTCATAAAATAACCCCATTAATAATAACCCAGCAAACTACATTTGGACCTAGACAGACATTTTTTGTTTAAAAATAATTTTGAACAGCCAAATATAACCTCAACTGTCTTTTTTGTGTCATAATTTTTTTTAGAAATCTAGTAAAATTCTATGTAAATAGACTCGATGACATATAGTGATTTTTCACTACATGAAACATAGTAGCAGTAGTAATAGTGAATTTACAGCATCTCTTTTTAAAGACAAACTTACCACATGATTTTCTCTTATATTTATAGCTGCTGTCATGGTATAGGAGAGGGGCGGTTTTGTTTATTTCGGGATGTGATCTCAGTCACAGAAGGCCATTTTAAAGAGACCAGATGAGGCGGCATAGACGCATGTTTGTGTATGAGTGTAACAACAACCATGACTAATAACTACTTCCAAAATGTACACATAAATTGCTAACTTTTAACACTGCCAGCATAATACAGAAAAATTGCTAACTGCTCTCTGTAAAATAATGTTTTGAACTAACACTAGCAGTAGAAGAAAAAGTACTGCATGGTGGTGTGTGTGCTAGTGAGAAGGTTCAGCTGTGCTGGTGGATGGGAAAACTGGTACCGTTCGCCAAATGACTGTTTGCTCCAGGATGGATGGCATCACTGAGAACCTTCTTCAATCTTTCATAGCAGGCGAAGTAAAGTGCGTGGGCTGGCCCCGCCCCTACAGCTGTGGCATTAAGGCCCCTGATTGGCCTCCATATCCCCTCCGTTCTCACGATGCGCCGCAGGGCATCCATCACGTTACGGTAGCGGGCGTCAGGTTCTGGCTGAAGGCTCTGCATGCGGGTCTGCAACAAGGAAACAAATGTGTAAAGTAACCACACTGGCTCAACATAAAGAGCTATGAAAAATGACATGAAAAATGACATGAAAAATGAGAGCGGACTGAGATATCCTATTATCTCAGTGTATTGTGACTTACCTCGAAAACAATTAGTCATATTTTTAGCCAAAAAAAATTGACCACTTTTGCTCAGGTTATATTTATATATATGAATTATTGCTCATTTTATATAAAATTGTCCTATTGTTTTTTTAATGACTAAAGTAGATACAACAGCTCTTGTAAACAATAAACATGTGTTTGCAATAAAAAGCATCACATGTTGGAATGAGACATGGGATTTGCAGGTCGGAGCTGAAGTTTTCAGCAATGAGCTCAAGGTCACACGAGGTCACATAAACTGACCTCCTAATCCTCTTTCCTCCAGCGCTTCTGTGTCACATCCTGACGTACAAGAGCAAGGTAAGTGCAGTTTAAACACGGCAGAAGGCCACCACATGAATGCCAGAAACACTGACCTTCAACGGGACAAAACCTATCAAACAGTCTATGATGTGCTTAGCTGTGCGACGTGTTTTGTAGTTTCACACAATTTGATATTTTATTTAGTGAATTGTTTTATTTCTATTGAGAAGGTAAGATTAAGGTGTCAAGACTCAACATGACCAGTCTAAAACTTTATTTTCCATTCAGAAATATCAGGGTTCCCATGATTTTGACCAGTGAATTATTAACGAAACTTTAAAAATGGTTCCTGACCGCTAACGTTAGATAGTGGTTGAGTAAGGCCTACTATCACATATTCTGTCAAACCCTGTATAATTTAGGATGGTGTAATGCCAATGAACAGGTACCACAGCCATTTCATTATTCTGCTGTTCTTTCACCTTCATAGGGATGGGTACCGAAACCCAGTATTAAACGGGCCCTCGGGAAAATTATAAAAGACAGGAGCATCGATAAGTTCCGCCCTTATTCTGTTCTGCTTTCGGTAGGGATGTAACGATTCACCGTGAGCCGGTTGAAAATCGGTTATAATAAGTAACGATTCAAATCGGTTGAGGTGTGAACTGAATCGCAATACATTTTTTGAACAGCAGGGGCCGCTATTTTCACTGCAAATCTAAACGTGGACATGCTGATATTTCTTAAATGCAAAAAAATCCAAGAAAAGCTCAGACAGTATTAGTTTGTTTATATTAAAGAGACTTTTTCTATTATTAATTTGTTATAAAATTGCAGTTTAGTTTTGTTATTTCAAATAAAACATTATTTTATTGTACAAAGAAACGTGAAGCATTTAAGAAATAATGCAAGGGAAGTTGTTCATTTCTAATTTGTTTCAACTCATTTTGTAAAAATAAATCGTGAGTAAATCGCATCGTGAGATCAGAATCGTGACTCACATCGCATCGTGAGCTGAGTGAATCGTTACATCCCTAGCTTTCGGTCCTCAGGAAAAAAAATATTATATGTTATTGCTACATTAACGTTATCTTGCACATTTTATCTCAACAATAGTTTCTAATTTTCAATAACACCAAGAATTTAGTCTTTGGCGCATGCATATTCGTTATTCCCAGCAGAGCGCGCAAGGCGGCATGTCACGTGTCTCTTGCGCAGTTTGTGTCTACACAGCGCGCGCGCACACGAACAGCCGCACAGAAGACGCTCTTAATTCGCGACGATGGCGGAGAAAAGTGTGGTTACACTTCACCGAAGTTGATGCTGACAGTGACAATGCTCGTTGCCACAAGTGCAACAAAACCTTTGCTTGTAAGGGTGGAAACACAAGTTATCTGTCAAAAGTGCATCATGTACAGACAGAGAGATGCACTGTTTTGACTGCTTAGCCCAATCTAGTTCATCTCTTGATGCCTCATCTACGTCAGGTATGTATGCTGAATGCTAACAGACGTTACTTGAACTCTGACATTTTTTATATATGCTAATGCCATACACCCTATTTAAAACAACTAAATTTGATCTAACTGGTTTCCATAACCTTAAAACTATGCTAGTTCCACATGGGTGAAAGGAAATTAAACATTTAATCCATTTTCTATTAACTACTTAAAAAAGTAAATCAGCCTACATGTGTAATCATTTATTATTACACTGAGAACTGAAATAATTCAGTGCAGTATGCACAAAATAAACATGCACAAATACATAACTATCTAGAGTAAAATTCAATTACCCTTATAAAGATTGTGAAATGTTTTTTAAGCTGCAGCAAACCAACCCTCTTCTTCTGATTCCGCTGGTCCATCCCCAAGAAGACATATCTTTATATCAAAAAGTACCGATAAGAATAACGTTAAAGTACCGGACCGATAAGCAGTATCGACAAGAGTAGTAATACCATTAAAATCTTAACATACCCATCCCTACACCTTCATGAATGAGCTTTCATCAGGGTTCAATGTGTAGTGTGCCAAAAGCTTTAAACAAAACCTTGGACAGAACTGTAAACGGAATCCTCTAGTAATGTTTGTTAACAATAACAGATTTATCAATCATACAACTGTGACAGTCACTACAGGACACTTTTAGTTTTTAAAGAGAGACACAGACTAAAAATCTGTCATGGTAATGTTCATTGAAATAAAATGGCATTTTTGTATCTTAAAGCAAGGCTTAAGAAATAAATTTGGTTTTACATTTTAGTTGAAACTGCACAAAAATGTGCTGTCCAAAATGGCGGCCAGGCCAACAAAGACTGTGTTTAAATGAATTCGCTACAAACTGAGGAGCTGTCAACTACCTTGTGCTTCAAGATCAACACAAACAGCCTAACAGAGTAGGAACAGGTGTAGAAGACATAAAGGGTTCTTTGTCTGTAAAGAGCCCTTCGCTTCAAAAGCATCTGAACCCTCACAGCAAAACTTCCTTAAAGACTCCTTGTCCACCAGTGCATCCATAAACTCATGTAGCAGTCATTTCATGCAGGGCAACAACCAATAAACCAACTGCTGCAGAAGCTGCATGAGACGATGTGGCCTGTTTACTAATACAGAGAGAATGCGATCACAGTAACTGTTGTTTTAGTGGAGATCACTGAACATTAATATGAACATGAAACTCATTTTATTTCTGTAATCTGATGCATCTCCGAATGAAACAGGATGTTCAAACAGAAAGAAACGGTAACTTTACAATAAGGTTGTGTTTTGTTAAAGGGGTGCTGCAACGGTGTGTCATGCATTCTGACTTCTTTACACTGTTAAACGTGCTGTCTTCTCATGCTTAACATGGTCAACTTGTCAAAAAAACGAGTTGGGCGTATTACGTAGTATTTCTGTGCTCGATACACTCCCCCAGCGATCGTACAGGTTTCTGAAAGTTTTTTTTCGAACATATAAAACTGTTTCGTAACAATTTTTCTTAGTCCCTTATTGGACAATTCTCCCGGAAAAGCATGCGGCACGCCCACGCAGCAGCAAGGAGAGCAGGAGAAGGAGCACGCGCAGACGTCACTTTCACTTATGTGCAGGAGAGAGAGAGCATACGTTCGCGAAGTTCAGGTGTTTGTTTGTTAACTTTATTTGGGTGATGAATGTTATATAAACGGTAGATATAACGCTGGATTTGGAGATCGTTTGAAACTGATATATGGAGCCGTCCCAGCGCTTAAAGTTGCCGGACATGAACCGAATGCGGTGAGTGAAACTGATGTCTGTGTTTTGTTGGCAATGGGTGCGCAGGTGCTTTAGTTCAGCCTATCTATCTTTTATAAATGTGATCAAACTAAATACTCTTCGAAGATACTAAGTATGCAATGCTACTCTACAGGTACTCAAGATTAATATGAGTTTGGCAGAAACCGCGTATGTTAGGGCCGCTTTAACAATAGTTAATGCATTAGCTAACATGAAGTAAAATAAACAATACTTCTACACCATTTAATAATCTTGGTTTGTGTTAATTTAAGCATTTACTACTATCATAAAAAATCCAAATTAAAATATGCCATACATGTGTCCTATGGTGTGACAGCAAAAATAAAATAAAAACTGTTTTTAAATTATTTATATTTATTTTAAAATAAAGGGAATTATCTTAAATGATTCGTTTTTTTTCTACATTTCTGCTGTCAAACCACTTTACACACTTATTTGCCAACTACACAAATGCTGAAAAACTATGCTGCTTATTGTTAGTTCATGCTATTTACTAATGTTAACAATCTTACTTTTGTTTTGTGCTGCTACATGGTTGTATTGATTTGAGATGTTTGATCTGCTGTATTATATGGCATTCTGTTTACTTGTCTTGATTTAAGCATCAATAAAAAACTAATGTTAACAAATACAACCTTGTTGTAAAGTGTTTCTAAAAAAACAGCAGGCCGACACAAGAATTTAAGACAGGTGGTTTAAATGGCACAATCATACAGGTATTTGTATCCGTAGGGATTAGGAACTATGATATAACATGGCGCTGAATAATTATGGCAGTGATTTTTATGAGACAGAAATTTCCAAAAAGTCATATTTATAAGGATAATACCCCGCCGCTATGTTTCTGAGTGCTATTTGTGAGAGCTAGTGGAGCGCATGCGCATTAGCCCTACGGAGCGTCAACATGGTCACGGGATTTTGTATGGAAGCCACGTGTGACCTTCCGTTCTCATGTCCATGTTTTATAAAGACAATCTGAATCTCGCAGACAGACAGGTACTGCAAACTACAGGGTCAAATCATGCTACAACGACAATAACATGAGAGAAATAAACTAGCAAGCAGTTGGGGAATGTTAAAGTGTTGCAGACTCTGGAGCTGCATGTCAATCTGTGACATTTGATGTTATCTAATTGATCCAGCCAGATCTTGATGATTGAGGCATTAAAATATAGCGACTGCAATACGAGATATGCACATTGGCATATGTTATATGTAAAAAAAAAAGAATGTAGTTTGACAAAAAAGTACCGAGTTCACTCACACTAGGAAACCAAACTCGACCTTGGCAGGTAGACCTCCCAGTTGGCCTAACTTAAACAGCCTTGTTAGAAGGACTTTAGCTCGCAATAAACTAATGTGTTGCAACATATATTGCATGACTTTACCTTCACACAATCAATAGGAAACATCAGGCAATGCTCCATGATTCCTGCCACTGCCCCAGCTAACATGTGAGTGCTGGTGGAGGCACCCTGGGGCAACCCCTCATAGTCCGGTTCAGATAAATCATTGGCTTCGTGGGAGCCATACAAATGTCCAACGTGAAGCTCCTGTTCTCCTGCTATCCGAGGCGCCAACGTCCCGACGAGCCCGTCCGAAACACCCCAGAAGCGCCCGCCGAGCCACTGGATCTCCGCGCCCGCGGAAGCACCAGCCACCGCGGCGTCACCGCCCGACGTGTCCGCTGTCATCCGCCGCCTGCGTACAAAACCATCCGCTTCCATTTGCAGCCAAACACCCGCGCTCGGTCCTCTAAATCATGCGACCCGCGCCCGATGTTTACGCTTTCAGCACGGGCCTCTCCCTCTGCCTATCGGGGAGAGGACAAGCTGAGCGCCATTCACCAACAACTGCGCACGCAGTAGGAGTGACCGGGGAACCGGAAACGCCTTCTCGCTCTTTACCGCACTCTGGATGGAGGAAGCACGCGTCAATCAAAACAAAACGCGCGCAGTTTTATGACATACATTAGTGACTTTACATATTACATAACAACAACGTCTGATAAAAGCAACCGCACCCAACTTAGAAATCACAGAAGATGCTTGATTTAATACATTTGGTGTGTGGGTAAAACATTTAATAAGGGCTTGAATCTCAATTTCAAATGTCCGGTACTATCTCACATTTTCAGATCTAGAGGGTATGCATTGACGTCACTTTCCCACGTGAACACGCCGGGACACGCTCCCTTGAGTGGTAAAACTAATGCAAAATGGCTGCATTCTACGGTGGCGTATTGCTGCCACGTACATTTTATTTTTTCCACTCAATTATGTCGTTTAAACGAGATAATATACCGTTTAAACGAGATAATATGTCGTTAAAACGAGATAATATGTCGGACCATATTCGTTGCCACGACGTACCAAATAACGTTCCAGCGACATAACTTTGCGATTCCAATATTCGTCGGGATGATGTAACATTGGACATTGCTGGGACTTGATGATTTCCTCCCGAAGACCTAAATGGAACGGACCATATTCGTCGCAACAACATACCAAATAACGTTTATGAGACGTGACGAGTACATCCCAACAACCAAACAGTTAAAATCGTTTTTATAATTGTATTTAAACACATCCTCCCTGGCATGGAGGATTAAATTAATTTGTGATTTAATCTGTGCATTAAATATTCAATTTTATGTTACAAATAATTCTAAATAATTTTCTAGTTAAATATGTATTATACAAAATATGACGATTAATAAAACTTAACACAGCACTGTACATCAGCATCAGACACTTTATTCAGATACTGAAGTAAATTACATAAATAACCAAAGACTTCAACACCATGTAGAGGATTCAAAGCAGATATTTATTGACAGAGATGAATAAATATTATCTTTAAGCTTAATATTATATTCTTGTTTACCACAGGTTTAGCAGGATGTCCGTTTTTTAGATACATATCAAAAGCTTCTTCAGTCACACTAGCAAAAACATGCACCATTTAAACGCGCCAAATCGACCGAAACTCATTAAAATATGAGTTTACTCTCACTCTGTTAAGTATAAAGAAAAAAAGAATATTAATAAACCGCTAAAAAGTAATATCATGCAGTGAGGTAAAACGTAATAACCGTTAATGTTTTAATGATGCCAGAGTGCGGCTCTTTGCAGAACAGAGAACGCGCCTGCTGGACAAGCGCGCGCATAAAATAAATAGGAAGTTTTAATTGTTTTATCTTATTAAACTCCAGTTTAATAGCTCAGTTAATAGCATCAGTTCAGTTAAATGAACCATATAGTCAAAAACTGAATTCATTTACCGAATTCATGCAATTCCGTTTGAATTGTCTATTAATGAAACCCATGTGAGAAAAATATGTTGTTTAAAATTATATATCTCGTTAAAACGGGAAAAATATGCCCTTTACACAAGAAAATTATTTCGTTTTAAAGACATATTATCTCGTTAAAACGACATGTTATCTCGTTTTAACGCCATGTTATCTCGTTTTAACGACATATCATCTCGTTTTAACGACATATCTCGTTTAAACGACATTTCGTTTTAACGGCATATTATCTCGTTTTAAGGACAAATTATCCCATTAAAACGACATATTATTTCGTTTTAACGACATATGATCTTGTTATTATGACATAATTCAGTGGAAAAATAAAATGTTCGTGGCAGCAACACGCCACCATAGCATTCAATAGGAGGAACAAAAACCGGGACTAAAACACGCATTTTTTGCTGAAACTAAAAGCAGCTGGACTCGACGGTGATCCTTATACCTAGTTATGACTTACAAAGGAATCAGGTGTTCTTAGACAGTCAAATGTTGCGCGGAATTGCATTTCCTGATATTGTAACCATTCATTTTGCCCAGTGTTTTACCACTCAAGCGAGCGCGTTCCGGCGTGTTCACGTGGGAAAGTGACGACACGTGCATACACTCTATTTACGCTGCCTGCCTTCACGTGATCTCGGAAATTCGATAATTCCCACTTAAACCCGGAAGTAACGTATATAGTAATAGTAAAAGTATTTAGTAATATAAAAAATTACAAGTATCCGCTAACATGAAAAGAGCACCGTTTCATAAATGATTTCCGGGTTGAAGTGGGAATTATTTCCGAGAGCACGTGAAGGCAGCATTAAACATGACAAAGCAACAAAAGTATTATGTCCTGTAAAATGATAATGCAACATCAAGCTGTTAGTGATTTAGTGTGAGTCAACGTGAATAATTAGTTTTAAAGGCATGCAAAAAACTTCATATCTTAGCATATTATTTGGCTTCCATCATGACAAATGTAATCCAATTATTTTTAAATATTCTTAAATATTAACCCATTATTTGTTTCATCTGTCTACAGCGACTTCCAAACTGTGTGGGCCATAGCGGTATTGCAGGGGGCGTGGCTTAGGCTAAATCGAAAGCGTAAAATATTCTATTTTAAATAGTTTTAAAATGTATTGCATTAGATTTGTAAACTGTTGCTTGTTTTACACATTTTTGTAAATATTTATATAAAGAAATGTATATTTTACTGCAGAATGAGCTTTAAAAAAACATAATAAAACATAATTCACATGAAACACTTATAAAAAATATTGATAATTTTGTGCAAAGAGATATAGGGGGAATTCAGGTAGATTGGGACAGTGTACATTCATTTTATTAATCAAAATTTTTCTATCAATAAATAAATAAAGCATTGGGGCCCTTTAGTATGGTATATTTTTGGTATATTTTCGGAGGCCTTTCCTACTTTGAGAAGCTTTGATCTTCAGTTGGTTTTGTATACTGTATAATTTTACATGAGAGATTAGTACATCAGCATTATAAAGCTCACTTTAAAAAAAGCATGACATTTTTTTAATATCAGCTACTTTATGCTGCTCTCAGGACAAAATGTAATTCTACAAACATACAGTAGGTGAAAGGTTAGTAAACATCAGCATTGCTTATCTTCAGCCAAAGCGTAAATCCTCCCTTTGGTAGAAAATTAACTAGGCTGCTCAAAAATGAGCTAATTACACTTTAGGCATGAGCATTTCCATCTAATTTCATTTCTGCTAATGGCTCACGGTGTAGAATTTCTGCCGACCTTAGGAATGAAGTGTTAATTTTCGCTTACAAGAACAAAATTCCCTGGCCTTGATCGGATTAACGTTGACTGCGTGTTGTCCAGATGTGTTTCTGCAAGGAAAGCCAAGCTGGCATGTCTTGACCACAATGTCCTGACGACATGCTCTGATAGAGGTGTCGGGAAACCGTAGATAGTCTAATAGGAGGCTAGATTATTCCTTTCCTTTTGAGTACCTGAATCAATAGGAGTTGTTTTTCACGGCATAAGCAAAACAAATAGTAGTTAAAGGAGATTGTATCTACTGTGTCACAGCAATTACACATCATATAGACTAAATTGAGTTTGTAATTCATTTAAGGCTCAGGTTTGGTTATCTTCTGTTACTCGAGTGAAATATAAAGCCACAAAGGCCCTGTTTTGAAAGCTGTCTGCAGACACATCAGCAGGACGTTGAAGCATCATCTCTTATCATATTTAAGGCAGAGAGAACCACTTATGATCTCTTAGAGAGGCTCTTCAGTCAAAGTGATTTCTCTTAGCAGAAGAGCACATTTCTCAAGTATTCTTCAGACACCATTGCTTTGAAGCAACTTTATTTGATGTGTTTCATAATAGTAAGAGGTGTTATTCAAAAGGGTTTAAATTAAACCTGATGTCACTTTTTCAAAGCGTCAATAGTTGTTTACACATTAAAATATACATCTTAATAAACAAAGGCTTATGAATCTGATATTGAAAATGTAAATCTCCATGTTATCAATTTATTTAATGTCATGAAATAATCAGTGAAATAGATAGAAATTAAATAAAAAAACATGAACATGGGCAAACATACATATATTCAACACAAAGACAAATTTAGGTAAAATATCTCATTTTAATATTATATATACAATACAAGATCTCAGTTGCACTTATTATTGCACTAATTTATTGTTTTAGTGGATGTTTTTCTGTGATGCTGAAAGGTTGTTGGTGTATTATAATACATAATCATTATCAGTCTTATTAATCCAGAAAATAGGCATCCCTATGTAACACTTTATAACCAGGAATGGACCAACAAGTCTTTACCGCCATCTACTGGAATGAAAGAAAATAGCGTCAGGAAAACGTGATCGCTTGGCTTCTTTTGCTGTTACCCCTCTTAGTGGACAAAGTAAAAATTGCAAAAGAAAAGTACATTTTCCAATGTTTATAAAATTGTTTATTTTATAGGTTAGGTCAGTAAATCTTGACTCTTAAGACAGGCTTAAATGAGATCAATCAGACATAATAACGGTAGTCTGCATGTAAATCTACATAAATATTCAGTAAAAAGTGAAGAGACAAAACGATGTGCTTGTTGTTGGGTTGGTTCTAGGACAGCAAGCTCTGACATCACAGACTAGCAATATATATTCCCAACTTTCTGATTATGTATGCAGCTTTCACACTTCAAGTCTTGTGGTAAATATTTGGACAATTCACAAAGTTAATGAAAATGCCAAGCATACTTTTCAGTGTTTGAAATAGTCATTTTTTGACCATCACAGTATGTATGACTGATACCTTTGGACTTTGCACTAGCACTCTGAACAAGTCAAATGTCCAGTGATCCTGTTTTAGTTATAGCCAGATCAGCAAAACAACAGGCATTGAACAAACATTTAATTTCCATTTCACCTTGACCTTCCTTCATATCACACACAATGTGTTCATTTCGGGTATCTTGCTGACTCCCACTGATAAGAAATTCTTGTTCCATGTCTTCCATAAAGGAGTTGCTATTGTTAAAGAATATTTTTTTTCAGTAAAATATTTCAAAGAATGGCCAAAAACAGTGCAGTAGTACCATGACATAAATAAATAAAGAGAAAGAAAGAAAGAAAGAAAGAAAGAAAGAAAGAAAGAAAGAAAGAAAGAAAGAAAGAAAGAAAGAAAGAAAGAAAGAAAGAAAGAAAAAAGCAAGCAGGAAAGATAGAAACAAACAAACAAACAAAGAAGAAATAAAGAACTTTTATGAGCTTTATTGCGAAGTAGTCAGAAGCTTTCAGAGCACAGTAAGCAAGTTATCAAAAAACACATTTTTAAATGTGGGGAGGGCAAATTATTTTCTGTTGGGAAAAAACATCTTGAACATAGACCCCTGACACAACCCTCTGCACAGTGGGAGGAGTTCTGGAATTTGAGCTGTAGGTTCAAGTGCTGTCTGGGAAAATCATGGCTGCTGCGGTCCGAGGGATTCGATCATGCAAAGGATTTATTTCATCGACACGCCGCTGCAGCCACAGCGTTGCACTCAAACCTCAATATGATGCGATTATAATCGGTGGAGGTAAACTACAAACAACCATGAACGGTCTACAGAAGGCTTCAAAAGTGTAGAATAGCAAGTCGCATTCAAGTGCGTACCCAAGTGGGCGGTTCTGACGGCCCGGACGTTTCGTTTGATTGGTCAGCTAAATACAGCTATAATCAATAATATTAATATTTACTGGGTGTTTTCGAGATAAACGTTATTACATGTTCTTAGTAAAATGATTGAGGTATGAATAATTAGGCTACTAAAACCACAACTGAAGGCAGCACGTAGACGACGTGCAAACGTGATAGCTTACCTGTCAGCTTTTTCAACGTGTTTTTTTTTTTTAATAAATAAACGTATTTATAATTTATTTTAGTTTACCCATTTAAAAACGATTACTGAAAGAAATAGTTTTATAAATAAATGTCTTCTGCGAGACAGAAGGGTTTAAGACTGTAATGTAACTCAATGGGGGATTCGGCTTTGTGAGCGGCTATGCGCCCTCTACAGGAAAGCAAGTTGTGTACAGAACTGTAGAAAACAACTAGAACCATTTGCTGGCATAACATTAGCAGTGAATGTTTTTTTATTGTTGGAAAACCTGTATATATATATGTGTGCATGCCCATGTGTTTTTTCCATACATTTCTGTAATGTTTATATTATAATGTTTTGCATATGTAAGCTTGTAAGGACTGAGTTATAAGCAGCCTTGCTAAACACTCTTCATATTTATTTTCTTCTGTTTAGGTCACAATGGCCTTATTGCTGTAAGTGCATGCACAAACAGTCTTAAATGTAGTTGGTCAATAATTGTGCAACAGTTTTTAATGTGAAGAAACTTTCTGTTGTGATTTGT
The DNA here is from genome assembly GCF_024868665.1 of Triplophysa rosa. Taxonomy (NCBI): domain Eukaryota; kingdom Metazoa; phylum Chordata; class Actinopteri; order Cypriniformes; family Nemacheilidae; genus Triplophysa; species Triplophysa rosa. The sequence continues at coordinate 22,785,279 of NC_079898.1, read as the reverse complement.
ACAGTCAGCATATCTGCAGAAAGGCGGGCTGAAAACTGCTGTGCTGGAACGCAGACACGTGCTTGGAGGAGCAGCTGTGTCTGAAGAGATAATTCCAGGTGTGATTTCAGGTTTATTACCAAACCAGGGATATGTTCCGTAAAAGACAAAGATCAGGTTTTCTATGCCCTTTTAGTCTAAAAACGACCTTTCTAAGCATTTTGTAAACTGATACAATTTGAGCATAGGTGGCGGGCCATATTTAATTTCTACTGTGAATTACTGTTGTTTGTTTGTGAACTTCGCTTGTTTGTGTTTGTTTGATTAAGGGTTTCACTTCTCCAGGGCCTCCTACCTGCTCAGTTTATTGCGTCCACACATCTGCCAGGACCTCGAGCTCACGGTGCTGGTCATATTCATAGATTACATTACTTGTTTTCTCTCTGCACTCTTGTACATTCTGCCATTGGTTAGGCAAGTGGGCAGTCAAAATGTACACTATTGATTAATCCAGACGATGATGTGTAAGAATGCTTAAAAACGCAAAGAAATGTTTTTGCAAATATGTGCAGCCAGTCTAGAATTAAGTTGTTCTGGAAATAAAACGAGGAAAGAACAAACATTTTCACTTCACTTGAAAGAATGTGAAGCTATGGAGACATTCTGCTTTAGACAGATCTGACAGCCATACAAGCAGCAGATGATTTATTACTTTTATTTATTTATGGGGTTTTTTTCTTTCCAAGATAACAAATGTTTTCCATTCTGTGTTGTCCTGGGCAGAAACATGGCCTGAAGGTATACATGAGGGACCCCCATTCATTTACCCCCATACTGGAGGAGGGTGTCGGAGGGCGGCCACCACGCTCCTTACTGCTGGGAGCTGATCTGGCAAAAAGCCAGGAAGAGATTGGCAAATTCTCAGAGAAAGATGCCAAGGTGCTCTGTGATTGTCAAGAGGACCTTGATGTTTGCAAGAGCACTTCCATGTTACACTGGTGGCAACTGTGAACTGTAAAACCCACACTAACTTGATAATAAATTAGATATGAATATCTATGTTCTCTGTCCTGTCTCTACAGGTCTATCCTGATTTTCTAACCCACTTGGAAAGACTGGCCTGTGCCATTCACCCTCTTTTGGATGCACCACCTGTTGACATTCCAGGAGTGACTCAGGGATCTCTGAGAAAGAGAATATCTGCACTGAGGAGCTTAAAACCTTTGGTGAAGTCTGGTAAAGATGATTCAAGGTTATATAAGATCAACCACACTCAACTTTTCCTGCGGCTAATACCTAATACTACTTTAAGCCAAAGCGTCTCATAAAACTAGGGCTCATAAAACTGAAGAATTATGTCCATAAATCCACGTGTTTCTGTATTAAAGGGTTAAAGCTGGGAAAGAATATTCCAGACCTTTATGAACTAATTACGGCTCCAGTTATGAAGGTGGGTTGTGCTTTTGAGAAAGTTAAACAAACATTCATGGAATTCTTTAAAAAAAGATGCCAAGCCTCATGATATTTAATTTAGGCTGCATTTACAAGGTTCCAACTTGTAAAACTTAAACTTGTAAAAATGAGTCACCTCTTTGTTGAACGTGTAATAGAAAAAGTTTAAAGTTGGAAAAAAGTTGGAGTTCGAGAAAGCTTCAAATTTACCCACTTCACAGCTACCTTTGCATATTTTTGTTTGTTCCATTTTATTAACACGCTAGCATTGCCTGTTTGTCACTTTCTCCCACCCCATTTGTTTATTCTTTTTGCAATTCATATTATTAATGTGCTGTGAAAAACCAAAAACATTAAGACTGATTTGTTTCGGTATTTCCTGCAGGTGCTTAATCGCTGGTTTGAATCAGAGCCGTTGAGAGCCACATTAGCCACCGACTCTGTGATTGGTGCAAATACAAGCCCAAACAATCCTGGAAGCGGGTGAGGAACTTTAACATCAATGTGACCTGTATATTTAGATTTATTTAGAATAGTGGTTTTTGTGGTAATGTTAAACGCTAATCTCTACTTTGTAGATACGTCCTTTTGCACCATGTCATGGGTGAGCTGGAAAAGGAGAAGGGAGCCTGGGGTTATGTGGAGGGAGGAATGGGCGGAGTTTCTCAATCGATCGCCCGCTCTGCACGCTCTTTAGGAGCAGATATTTTTACAGAGAGAGTTAGTGTTCAGGGTGAAGGTGTAACCTTTTGTATGAGCTGTTGTTTCTGTTTTGCATTAATTAGCAAGAACGGGATGTGTCCGGGATGTTTACCTGTTGCCTTTTTTGCTTCCTTTAGGAAGTTGAACAAGTTCTTATAGGTCAGGATGGTTCTGCACGGGGTGTTGTGCTGAAAGATGGAACAGAGGTCTCTAGTAAAGTGGTTTTGTCAAATGCCACTCCTTACATCACCTTCAAACAGCTTACCCCACAGGTACTGCCCCGACGTCCTGAGATTCTGACATTTTAGGCATCAAAGAACATTTTGCTTTTAAAGAAATAGTTAACTTAAAATGCTATGGGTGTTGTGGGTGAACTATTCCTCTAAAACATTTAGAGATTGGAGAAATTGGTTTGTTTCTAGATCATTTATTCACAGTTCTGGCAGCTTTTATTCCATTCTAAGTGCTAATGTGGCCTTGAGTTAGAGGCATTTTATCTGTTTACCCAAGGAGCAGCCCCTATTGTTTGACCCTATCTAAATGTGTTCGTTTGTATTATTTATAAGCAAAAGACTACCAATTGACTTATTTTCCAATGGAAAAATGAACTACTACTTTAATGACAATCGTAAATAATTGATGTCTGTGGTATTAGGACGCCCTGCCAGAGGCTTTCATCACAGCTGTGGATCAGATTGACTACAGTTCTCCTGTTACCAAGATCAACGGTATTATCATTTAATGCTTCATTTAACCTAACTAGAGAAGTAAATACCAGTGCTTAATGCAGCAGGTTTAGCTAAGTTTAGGCTTTATGTTTTGTTTCCATTGAAAGAACATGGCATGTGAGAGCCATTGGCATGACAACATTCAGAATTTGTTTTGTTATTTGTTACACTTAATGAGAATAGTAAGACATCGCCTTTACAGAAGAACGATGGGTACAGGTAGTTAAATAGATGTGAGATATAAAAGAACAGTAACATTCCATTATGGAAATATATAGAAATTAGGGCTGTCAAACGATTAATCGTGATTAATCGCATCCAGAATAAAGGTTTGTGTTTACATAACATATGTCTATGTACTGTGCATATTCATTTTGTATTTATAAATACAAACACATACACAAGTATACATATTTAGGAAATATTTACATGTATTTATTTATATTTACCAATAATTGAAATGATATATAAATGTTTATTAATTTTTAGATTTTTCTTAAATATATGCATGGATGTGTATGTGTTAATAAATACAAAATTATTATGCACAGTACACAGATATATATTATGTAAACACAAACTTTTATTTTGGATGCGATTAATCGCGATTAATCTTTTGGCAGCCCTAATAGAAATAAATAAAAGTAAGAAGACCTTTCAGAATTCAGAAGGCAACTGTTAAAATGACTCAATATTGAATGGCGAATATGCTAACAATTGTTTCTCTTCATCCTACATTTTTTGGGGTGTAAAGTTTATAAACATAAAAGCTAAATAGCTCAACAAAGTTTAAATGGAATGTATTAGTTTAATATATCGAGAACAAAGGCTTAAACAGAATTTTGTTGCCTTGCAATTTTGGACTTTTTGACATGAATTCGAATTATCGTTTAAGGTTGATTTGAGTGTTTTCATCTCTCTTTGTTCTGTGCACATCAACAGTGGCTTTAGACCGGCTGCCTAATTTCCTGGCTGCTCCGAACACTCGGGATGGAAAACCCGGTCCACATCACCAATGTTCAATCCACCTGAACTGTGAAAGTGTGGAGGTATTGGAGGACGCTTACAGGGAGGGCCAGCTGGGACGCCCATCCTCCAGGTTGGCATAACCTGCAAGTGCGGCTTATAATGGAACAACTAATATTTGCACATTACACATGAAGGCATCAGGACATCTGCATTTGCAATTCATGACCGGAGTTTCTCATGCAGAACATTTATTGCTCAGGGACAGGGTTTATTGCGATGGTTTTAGATGACCTCGCTATTCCTTCCTTGCACCGAACCACACCAATTGACATTAAATTTCAATTCATCTTCTGGGCAATTGTGACTGGAATATGTTTTTTATATATAACAGGCCTATGTTGGAAATGACCATTCCCTCAGTGCTGGATCCGACCCTCGCCCCCCGGGGTTGCCATGTGGTGTCTATTTTTACTCAGTTTACCCCTTATTTGCTGGAGGGCCGCCGCGCGTGGACCAATGAGGACAGGGAGAGATTTGCAGAGACAGGTCTGCAGTTTACCTACAGTAGTACCTAATTTGCATTTTTTGTGATGTTTGTATCTCTGTGTCCATTTTAGGTTTTTAAAGGGCTTATCAGGGCTTATAATTCAAATTGCATCTACGGTATGGGTACAGCACACTGTTAAGTAATATGATCTTTGTTGGTTCTTTGTTTTCTCTCTCACAGTATTTGACTGGATTGAGCGTTATGCACCTGGATTTAAGAAGTCTATAGTGGGCAAAGATATTTTGGCTCCTCCTGACCTTGAGAAGGTTTTTGGTCTCACTGGAGGGGTATGAACGTAACTTTAATCCAATAGTGGTCCAATACTGCATGTCTGTAAATTTTTGATTTTAAAGTTAGTTTTGGTGTATTTGCTTGCATATCTTTTCAAGCATTCTTGTTTTTGCCACAGAATATATTCCATGGCTCGATGTCTTTGGATCAGCTGTACCTGGCGAGGCCTTTGCCCTCTATAGCGGATTACCGCTCACCAGTCAAAGGACTGTATTTATGTGGCAGTGGCAGCCATCCAGGTCTGTGCATGAATAAATAAATAAAAGCCGTTTTTTTACATTTACTAGTGTGTATTAGATTTAGTGGCATCATCGTGGCGTCACGTTTCGCATGTTGAACAACATGATATGACTTCTGCCTTCTCCAGCATTTATCTGAGTCTGTCTCATTCAGGTGGAGGTGTTATGGGTGCAGCTGGCTGGAACGCAGCTCTCACTGTCCTTTCAGATTTCAAACGCAGATGATTTCACGTATGGCCTTCAGCTAGGATTGTCACCTTTTGGTGGCCTGGTGGGACATTTGGCTGAAAACAGAGATCAGATAAAGTATATGTCATCATTTTGTGTGATTCTGTATTTCTTACAAAACTTGAACGAAATTTTGAAACACTCCCAAAATCTTGCCCTCCAAAATTGCTGCATGTTTTTTTTATGCCATTTCAAACTGTTTGTGAAATATACAAATAAATGAATGATTGACTACAACTACAAGCATTCTTGTTGTGTGTAACCTGTGACAGAGCACGCCATGTTTCTCACAAAACTAGCTACTTATAGTTATTAGGAGGAGGGACATTCTCATTCCAGACAGCATTTTTGGACATAAATGTAGAGCATGCTAGAAACTGTTTGGCCTCGAAGCAAACAGACATGGGATGAAAGCCAAAAAAACTGGTAATATAGCCAACTTTCAACCAACCAAATATGAAACAGCAAGTGGAATCATGTGACAGTGCAGATATGTTGTTATGTAAATGTGAATACTTGCCTGTTTTGCGTTTACATGACATATCACTCACACAAACAAATAAACAAATTGTTTGCTCTGTCTATACTAGATCTATATTTGCAGTTTGCAGCTTAAATGTGCATTTGCAGGTGAGAGAAAAATTGAAATCGCAGACATCCTAATGGATTTATTGGTTAAAATGGGAATTAAATGGTTTTCAGTGGAAACAACAGAACATTATTCACTACTACTGGAATAAGGCATTAAATAAAGATGTTTTGGATTAGTTTTAATGGTAATAGCTAACTTAAAGTGATAGTTGACCCAAAAATTAAAATTATGTCATCATTTACTTTGTTCTACTAAGATCTCCTCCCGAGATCTTCTTGGTTACTAATGTTCTTCCTTTTTGTTTAGTAGAACAAAGTAAATGATGACATAATTTTAATTTTGTCATCACTCCTACTATATGGGAGTCAATGGGGGACGAGATCTGCTCGGTTACTGCAACTGACATTCTTCCGAATATCTTCCTTTGTGTTAAGCAGAACAAATACATTTATACAGGTTTGGAACAGTCTGAGGGTGAGTAAATGAGGACAGAATTTTCATTTTTGGGTGAACCATCATTTGGTCCATAATGTTTTTGTAATGGCAGCCATTTGAATCTGTAAAGTTTTTAGCATGGCCATTTCTTATCGATTGTTATTAAATAATTTGTATTGTTTAAAATATTAAAATATATTTATCGCAGGCAATATACATGTAAACTGACTGAGATTTGAATTGCATTTGTGCCGTAGCCTACTAAATCTCAGGGCCCACGCGGCCCTTTTAAGACGCTCGTGCTGGGAGGTGCTTCAGCAGCTCAACACGCCTGTCCGACGCCCAGGAAGAGACACAACACACCTATCTGCATAAGTTTAAAAATGACAATCTATCTGGCGTTTTAAGGTTATGTGACGTGTAACGGTCGTGCGTATGTCGCTGTGTTGAGAGTAATAATGCTGGATGGTCGGAGTTATGAAGTTCAGTTTGGATTTCTGCCGGTTTCTGGGGCTCAGCGGTGAGTTGCGCGCACGCAAACTTTCTTCACGAGTTATAAAGTTACTTTTCTTTCTGTCGGAGCCGTAAAACCCACACTACGATCCTCTCATCTCCGTTTTTAACCGATTTAGTGAATAGTTTTAATGTGGGTGAGATTATAAAAGTACCAAAGAAGAAGTCATGAGCGTACTTTTGGGAATGCTTACAATGGTTTGTAATATAATGTAAATTGCAACAGCACTCATGTTTTGGATAGTTTGTAGATGGTAAATAAATACCGTTTGATTTAAGTGTTGAATATATTCAAATTTAAGTGAAGACGATGGTAATGATATTCTGTGAAGTCAGACTTTTAAAGTATAAAGTTAAAGGACAGTTTAACTAAAGCGAAGTGTAAACATTTATTAGACGCTTTTAGTTTATAATGTTTAGTTAAAATATACTTCATATACATCGTTTGAAAGGAATCTAAACACTGGAGAAATCATATGCAGCAGGCCTGGAGGTAGTGACGTCGCGACTTTTAAGGTGGAGCGGATAGCGTCAATAGGCTGCGAATAAGAAGCTGGATTCAACCTCGTGAGGTAGTGTGGGTTTAAACAGCTGTTGAGCTCCAGGGTCGTTTTATGATGAACAAACATTTTAAATACATTTTTTAGAACTTAATGGTGAATGAAATTTTTAGATCTTAATTTAATAATAAGAATATTTGAGCAATATTAGACATTTCCACTTCTTTTCAGAGATAAGCCAAGCCTTAAAGGGATGCTTCACCCAAAAATGAAAATTCTGTCATCATTTACTCACCTTCGAGTTGTTCCAAACGTGTATAAATGTCCTTGTTCTGAAAAACACAGAGAAAGATATCTGGAATAATGCTTCTAACCAAACAGATCTCAACACCCATTGACTACCATAGTAGGAAAAAAACAATGGTGGTCAAAAGTGCCCCAGAACTGTTTGCTGTCCTACATTCTTCAAAATGTCTATGGGAGTCAATGGGTGTTGAGATCTGTTTGGTTATAAGCGTAATTCCAAATATCTTTCTCTGTGTTCATCAGAACAAATACCTTTTTACACATTTGGAACAACTCGAAGGTGAGTAAATGATGACAGAATTTATCAATTTAATGTGTCATTGCAGATTTTATATACAATTTTGTTCTTCCCAGCACACATTAGGCTAATAACTATTTCTCTCTGTAACTGGTAGTTATCATCATTCTTTGTTACACGGCTCGTTAGAATGCTTGATTCTGATTGGCCAGTTGCAACATTTGAAGTTTATTATTCCCAGATAACAACCGCTCAAAACTAATAACACATGGTAACCCGGATGCAGCAAATCATTTTGACAGTTTCTTTGACAAATTAAATATAAACATGTCTTTTAATAACATATATGACATTATATATATACAAATGATTAAACCAAATTGCCTGTTCGTGACATTTGAACGTCTTTAAACCGAAAGTAAACGGCTTTTCCCCGCGGAAGGTCTGCATTCGGTAAAAATGAGCTAATCAAATATTTCAAATTCACATTTCATGTCCAGTTTTTTCCTCATGTGGCAAGTAGTGCCAAAATAAGCATATTTCTGCGATAACAACCGGCTGCCTGTACATTGTCCCTTACTTGGATATAAAATGTCTATTCGTTACGTTGTTCAGATCAGTGGTTTGTGCATGTTAAAGCACGTGTGCATTTCCCTTATATGACATCATGTTGTAAAACCCCTCTTGTAGACTCTTCCGTACTGTAAAAGTATTTTTCGTTCAGCTTTCTCTTCTATGCGAACTCTTGCTAGCTTGGGTTTGTTTGCTTTTACTCAAAATCTGTGGTGGAAATGTCAGTACGAATAACAACATCATCCGTCATCATCAATAAACGCTGAAATATTCTTGTACATTGATTTTATCCCGCGCTCTCACTGTAAGCAGCATTTGCCTGTGAGTCACATTCATAGTAAAATCTTTAGAGATGTCTTTGACAGGTGTGAGGTTGGCTACTGGATCGCTTTAGACCTCAGTCCCAGTTCTTTTTTTAAGCTAATTTTCTGCGCTCGCATCGAAACCAACCGATTTACAGTGCAGTGGTAATTTAAATATCTGCGTTGTTGTATGAATTAAGATGGTCGGCTACCATAACCAAACGGACACTGACAGACGGCAGTGAAAACAGTAGCAGTTGGGATCATTTGCATGGAACAGTTTGCATGATCCAGGGAAGAATCTGTGGGCCGCGAATGGTTCTATTAAATAAATCAGTTCTTAGTTCTGCTATTGTCACAAGGCGCTACATAAGTGAGAGATGACTCATTAAAAGGGAAGTGTATTGGTCAACGCATCACTTCCTTGCGACCACAGGTTTAGAAGTCTGTGGCCTGCAGACCGAAGTATGTTTTATCAGTCTGGCTGTGATTTATGACCGAAGGCTGTATGTCTCATCCGTGTGTGTGAACTCCTGTGTGTTGTAATGGCTATAGGGAGTGGTTTAGTATGGAGAGCAGTGGTTTTCTAGCACAAATGCCTCTTCTCTTCTTCGGAACAGGAAAGCAGTTAAAAAGCTCATAAAGATCTTCGTCTATCCGAAGCAGGAATGTCAGTGTTTTGCTATTTGAAAGAAAATATAGGTTGCCTGTTGGAATTTTATCTTTTTGACGCTGTCTTCATAATAAAATGAAAACGCTTTTCGACATGCAGGTTTGGATGCTGGTAGCTGTCAGGAATCACATACAGGAAAATACAAAAATAGCTCGGTGGTAAGAGCATGGCGCTAACAACGCCAAGGTCGTGGGTTCGCTCCCAGGGGATTGCACATACTTGGAAAGAAATGTATAGGATAATGCAATGTAAGTCGCTTTGGATAAAAGCGTCTGCCAAATGCATAAATGTAAATGTAAAAAGCGGTAAAGTTACCCTGTTCGCTTAGATTAACTGACAGCAAAATCCAGAATCGCGGCTGTTGGATGATCTTCAAAGTATTGTTTTACCGGAGTGCGGTATATGTGGCTTCTTGAGAAACGTTTTGTGCCGTCTGATTTATGTGAAGCTCTGTTGCTTGGAAAAATGAACTTTAGGCAAACTGAACATTGAGTTGTAACCCTGCAGGGCTGGTGCTCTTATTTGTGAGTGGTTTGTTTAACTCATTTTATCTTGATATGGTTGGTTGGTTGTTTGTCACGAAGATGATGTGAAATTGAAATCTTTGTGCAGCTGACCCTCAAAACATACCGTTTTTAGAAGATGATATTTTTCTTTCAATAGTATTTGTACTCCGCAACAATATAAGGTTTGAATATATGATAAGATCTTTAAAGCTGTTTCCTTCTTGTAAACATGGCTTTGTCTAGTGTTTGTTGTTGACTTGTCTTGAGGCAGATTGTTGAAGTGCTTCCTCATTTGTAATGTTCAATGAATAAATATAAATTTAATTAGTGTGATTAATGTCATTAGATAAACCAAAAAGTCAAGTGTTTTGACTGTTTTCGCTCCATTGTTTGGCCTTTTCAACTCATGTTTCATTTCTTGTTATCTGAAGCTTTCTGGTCAGCAGGTTGGTTGTTACGTCAGAGGTTGCGAGAAGAAAACGTAACCACCATCTTTAAAAGTCTGATGTAGCTGCAGTAACAACATTCAAACATTGCATGTGCCACTTTTTTCTGGTTTTGATGCTGTTGTCTGTAATGTTTTGAGATGTTGCACTCATGAAAAAAATCATCATAGTGTCTATGTCCACTAAATCCATTAAAGTTTGCATTGTTACTATGACAACCAATGTGGCCATGCTATCAAAAGAGAAATAGAACTAGCCCTGTATAGCTTGCAGTTCGATCAGTCGCTCTGATGCTCTCTGCACTGTCACACAAAGTATTGTATTTTTCTATGTAAAAGAGGGCCTGTTGATAGGATGCTTTGTTCACGTCTTGGTTTCAAATGTACAGATGTACAACTAAAACGTGTATTATATGCTGTTTAAAGACAACAAATGCTTAAAAATATGTCAGGAATGTAAGGCTGGTTACCAGTTCAGTATTCACATACTGTAGCATCATCGCTAAAAGTACTTTTGAATGGAATTCTCCCAGAGTTTACAAAAACTAAAAATAGCATTTTAACACTGAAGTTATCTACATAAGTGTGTATGTTAAGTGATTTTGGATATATTAATTGCAGAAGTTTAATACCTCCACATTCATAATCAAAATGTTTTAAGAAATATCAATACAACACTGCTCAGCAAGCTGTGTAGTGTAGTAAATAAAAATATTTCTTGATTTTGACCACATGCTTTAACGCAAAATGAAGGGCTTGATTCTCATTTGTGCAGAAATGTTATCCTTCATTCATATCCTTCTGTTTTTCTCAGGCTCCAGTGATAAGCGGCCCGAGGACATGGAGACAGGTGAAGCTGAACAGAACGAAGACTCGCAGGTATGAGAACATTTACCTGCATCAGTCCAAGATATCAGTCACGGCTGAAGTCTGATATGCGGTGACAGTTTACACTATAATTTTTTTATTCAACCGATTAAAGGTTGCCATTAAAAATGCAAATCTTGAATAAAGGCCCCTAAGGTTGTTTTACGATGTAAAGGGATAGTTCACTGAAAAATGAAAATTCTGTCATCATTTACTCACCCGCAGATTGTTCCAAACCTGGAACCTTTGTGTTCAGCAGAACAAAGAAATTTATACAGGTTTGAAACAATCTGAGGGTGATTAAATGATGACAGAATTTTTCGGTGAACTATCCCTTTAAGCCACACTTACAGTATTAATGCAACTTCATAATAACTAAGTGACATTTGATTTAGAGAAAGACAAAATATTCAAGCAACCATTTCACAAATTACTCTTAATTTTGAACCATATACCTTTTGTTTCATCATTTTAAAACTTAAGACACAATGTGTACGGACAACTTTTGTTTCTCAAAAGTAGTGGAAGTGGTGATTACACATTCAGGTTACAGTTTATACAGTACATCCACTAAACACGACTATGGGACTAGATAATTGTGATAAGGTAATTGTGGAAGTATAAAGAAGATCCTTTTTTTAAAAAAAAGGACAAGCAGTGGTGTCATATCTAATTCAGTCTTTGAAAACCTTTTTAGGGGCTGTTGGTATCTTGGCACACTTCTCTCTTACAAAACCTCAAATCTTTTTGTTAAAGCATGAACTTTATCTTCTGGCAATGCTTCCAACCTTTCAGTTGGATCAAGGTCAGATCACTGTGCCCCAAACGGAGATACTCCCAGCAGATACCTTGTAGTGGCTCTGACTCTTTGTTGAAAAGAACACAGCGTTTAATTTGTACTGAACGTTCATGCGGAAAGATTCAAATTGTGTCTTATCTGTCCATGATAGTGTACATTCTTTCTGCAGCTTTGACTTTAGTCAGTGCTTGTTGTTCCAGAGAATGGTTCCCCTGCTAGTTCTCTAAGGACTTTTTAGGATGTTAAGCTTTGATTTAGATTTTAGTTAGATAACCACTCAAAAGAAAAGCAACACTGATTTATACATTCATTCATTTGAACTAGTGCTGGGCGATATACCGGTTCATACCGAATACCGGTGTGTATTTTTGTTATGATATGAATTTTTACATACCGCATTACCGGTGTATGTCGCTTAAACAACGTGCGGAACGCGGCGCAGCGTGACACTGTTTCAGTGGGGTCCCTTTTCACTGTTGCACTGTGACCGGCCATTCACACAGAATGCGTCTTTCTATGCCGCGGCACTACTTTATCATACTTTTTCTATATAAACATGCGCTAAACGTAGGCGTTTGGATGTCTGCGTGCGTCTCGCGCATGAGCGGTGACGTTACATATTTCTTTCCCGTCGCAATGGGAGCGCGCACCTCGCAGCACAAGTGTAGCAATTGCAAGTTCGCATTACGTTATATTAATTATACTCACGAACAAACATTTTCAAAAAACGCTCGTGTTCCCCTCATATCGATTTAGATTTAGATTTAGATTTAGATTTAGATATCTGCTCAATATAAGCATATAATATGATGTGTTTTTAGTTTGAACTCTTTCTCTATATGCTTTGATGAGAAATAAGGGTCAGTAAGGAGGATGCGATCGCTTTCCTCTCACATATCTAATTTAAGCCTTTGTTTTATGATTAAAAAATATGATTTCAGGAAATCATGAAGCCATTGTGACTATGTAAAACACAACAGACATCACATGCATGTTTTAATGGTAAATTGTTACTATTTTGTTTTCAACTATTCAACTATTAATTTTTGGGTGGATGCTCCTAACTCTTGAAGTTGGGAGCACCAGTGCTTCCAGGGAAAAAAGTTAATTTCGAGCCCAGTTCTCTATTTATTTGCTTAAATAGTATGTATGCAAGTTACCTTCGCATGCTATTCAGTTGTTAAAGAAGTCTAAACTTTGCAGTTATTATAGGGCATACTGTCACTGTCACCATGACGGTATGAAAGGGCATTTTAAGTCAATCAACAGCACTATTTCCTCTCTCAATCAGTAGAAAATGTATAAAGTGGTATAACGGTATAAATCTGGAAAACACTGTTATATTCATTTTTGGTCATACCGCCCAGCACTAATTTGAACACTGTTCTATCTGCCTGCACGTTTATGGAGGCCAAAGTCCTCTGCATTCATTTTGTAGCCACTTTCAGCTAAATAAGCAGTAAAACTTTCCGATCCGTCCAAAATCTCACTGTTTGCTGCTATTTGTATTTGTATATCTCACTCATACGACAAGTTCCTTTTAAAATGTATGCATGGCATGTTAATGTTTTATAATGTGTATATAAACATGCAAACGTGCAAGGCAGTGATTTTTAAATGAAATGCTGCTTTTGATACTCATTGTTCTTTTAAGGTTTAGTGTGAACGCACACAATGGGTTCCATCTTTCTCTCAACATCACGACGACGATTGACTGATGTATTTTTGTGTGTGTATACGTGGTGCAGGATGTCTTAACAGGTGAAGAGGGTCTCAGTGAGGAAGATAAGGCCAGAAGGAAAGCGGAGAGGCGTAAAGCCAAGAGGAAGGTAAGCGGAGTTCCTCATTGACGGATAAACTTTAACACAGTCAACACAAGAATTGACCACCTTTTACCCAGAGTTCATCTGGAGGAACTATTGTTTGACTATTGTTCTGTTCTTGGTGTGCTCTTTAGTGGACAAAGCCTTTAAAAAGCAGCTCTCCCACTTACAAAGAATTGTTATGTTATGTTATTAATTACCAAGGTGCCATCCTTAGGAAGGTTACCCTTGGTTTTATTATAGTAAAAGTGTATTAAGCATGTTTTTTTGGTGAATGGATCACCATTTGTATTCCCATAGTTTTAACACAAATATCATGGTTAAAATATTTCGTTGCTGTTACCATAGTGATAAAATAGTAAATTTGTGGTTACTGTGCCATAATAGTCTTGAGATAATCATGTGAATACCAGGGTATGAACTTCCATATAATGGTAAATATAATAAATAAGCACACTGCACTGTACTTTATGGTTGTTTTTATCTTCTCCGTTGTTTTCAGCGCCAGCGACAGAGAAAGAAACTAGAAGGGGTTAAGAAGGATGAATGTACGGAACAGGTACGTTTATTTGAGTTGAACTTTTTAGTTTTCTACTGACACTGGATTACTGAATAAAAATAACGGAGAGGTTCTTCACAGCGATGCCATAGAATAACAATATTTGGTTCCACAAAGAACCATTTAGTCAAATGTGCTTTAAAGAACCATCTCTTTCTTACCTTTTTATAATCTGAAGACCCTTTTTTCGCCACAAAGAACCTTTTGTGAAACAGAAAGGTTCTTCAGATGTTAACGATTCTTTATGGAACGAAAAGGTGCTTCTATGGCATCGAAGAACCTTTTGAATCCCCTTTTTTTAAAGAGTTTTAAGGCTTATATAGATGTAGTCAAAGACATTAAACTTGGATTTGAAATCCCTACATTATATTTACGCTCTACATTAAATCTGTGTCTCAGCTGCAAAACAATAAAACGTTGCATTTATAGAGCATTTCAAAGCAGTCACTTATCTGTCTTTGTAGGCTGCTTGTTAACTTTGGAAACAAACCCCCTTTGTTTTCTTTTTGTGTCCTCTTGCATTCCCTTGTGCTGACATATTTTCACTCGAGATTACATGGGTGTGAGCCCAAGAACAGGCTTTTAAAGCATGTGAGTTTTCTTTAAGGGGGAGGAGCTTGTCAGAGCTGATTCTGAGCTCGAAGAGTCTGAAGATTCTGAGCCAGAGGAAGTGGAAGAGTTCAACCTTTCGAAAGTGGAAGCGAAGCCTGTTGCTCCTCCGAGCAAAACCCCAGCTGGACCTCCACTGGCCTCGGGGAACAGAAGCAATCGGCAGCTGCCGACCCGCTCCATTGAGGAGGTGCTGATTCTGTGACAGCCAATGAAGTGCCAGAGTTGAGCTGCTTATGAATATGCAAATACGAATGTTGTTTACACAAATCAAAGTATTGAAACACATAAACATGCAAATAAAACCATTAAAGCAGGGTTTACATTATGTACAGTGTAAAGCCATGAAGCCAAGGTTAATAACTAAAGTTAGGATGAAGTGTTAAAGATAACATTGTTTATTATTTTCAGGACCCAGAGTGGGATGTCAACAGTGCTTTTGTTGCTAATGCAGTCAGTCACATTCGACCCAAAGCCAAAAGTAAAGGAGCTCACAAGTCGAAAGAGAACAAAGAGAACGAGAGCAGAAGTGGGGAGGTAAGTGTTAAGTGAGATATTTCTTTGTACTGTAATGCGCTGTAGGAAGACTGTGAACATTGAGGGCGTTGTTGGGTTTCTTTTCTGTTTATAAACCTTTGGGTGTTGTCACTGTAGATGTATATAAGCTTTTGTTTTCTTAGTTTGTAATTGTGACAGGTTGCATGCTTTACTGTATTAGCTCATCACTCATCATCCTTTTATTCTTCGTCTTAATTTGCCCTTCGTTACTTGGCCCCTAAATATGAGGAAATTATGTATAAGACACTTTCATCAGCTGTTGCTTATTAGTGCTTATGGGACATATAGCCTTACAGAGCAAAATACAAAGATACTCTCTCTTTCATTTCTTTAGCAAATTAGTATTGCGTTGAATATTGCTTGTTCTTTATTGTGTTCAATCAGTTAAGTTTTAGGTGTTTTATTAATGTTTACAGTAGGTTTGTGTGTTAATACTATTATACGCGATTCATAAGTGTTCTTATTTTTGTGGCTTATAAATGCCGCTCTGAAAGTGAATTGTATATGTGCGACGCATGAAGTTATCTTACACTGACCATAAATATACAGATATGCGGTCATGTGCACTTCTGCACGTTTAAAGTTCAATGTACCACATAGAGAGAATAATTGTTCAAACATCACCTTGAGGTTTACAATTAACAGAATATCTCCAGGTCATGACTAGCGGTTGTATGCTGGTAGCATGACATGAAATATGTGGATGATCATTATTAATATTAATTACAGGAATATTGTGGGTTGTTTTTTCATTTGTTGTCAATAGATTGCATTGATTTGTGGCATGATTGGTTTTAAATTAGGTTGTAAATAACCCGTTAGTATCAATTAATACATTATTCATTTTTTTTTGCAGGTTATTTGCTTATCCGATGCTGTAACTAAAAAAAGTTCCTTACTAGTAGGTGTGTATTCCTTTCTTTCACACACTCGCTTTGTTGTATCTAGTACATACTCGGGTTTAGTGTTTTAAGAGGTCAGGATATTGTTTAAGTTAACATATTTACTTTGTTTTAACTCCAGATCTTTACAGAAGTAAATCACTTGCTTTTTAATTGCGTTCTTTCAGTGTCTACCAGAAGTATCATCATCCTCTCAGTGCAATGTTTCAGATTTAAGTGTCTTTTTTTCTCTACTTTCCAGAAAAAGGGATCAGACTCGTTCAGGAGGGCCAGTACGAACAAGCTGTCAGTTTGTTTACAGAGGCCATCAAATGTGACCCAAAAGATTACAGGTTATACTTTGATTCATATTAATCAAACATCATTCTTGGGGTTATTCTTGTTTTTAATTCTCCTTCATTTGGGGCAAGCAGGTTTTTTGGAAATCGCTCCTACCCTTACTGTTGTTTGGAGCAGTACCCACTGGCGCTAGCGGATGCTGAGAAGTCCATCCAGATGGCTCCTGATTGGCCCAAAGGCTATTACCGTAGAGGAAGTGCACTTATGGGGCTTAAGGTATGATGTGCTTTTGGCCCTACATTTATGTACAGTACTGATGTACTGATATGTACGTTTGTGTGTGATAGAGGTACAGTGAAGCCGAGAAAGCCATGGAACAGGTGCTGAAGCTGGACGCAGATTGCGAAGAAGCCGTCAATGACCTCTTATACTGTAAAGTGCAACAACTTGTGGTAAATGACAGATCATTGTCTCATGAAAAAGCAATTACAAGAATGTTGTGCTCATTTTTTTTTTTTAGGAATAATTCCCCAAAAAGTTGTTTTTTGTTATTGTTTTAAGAAATTGGATGCCACCAAGAATTACATTAAAAAAGTTTAGACCTATAGTGGATGGAAGCTTTTTTCTTCATTTTATTTTTAGGTTCTTGGTTATGATGAGGAACAAAGTATCCAATTGCTGGAAAAATACAACACTGTGCAGGCTGTTATTACAGCCAAGGGTAAGATTTTTACAAAAATAAGCCACTTGAGGGTGCTATTGCTTTATTCTTCATCTACATTATAGGCTTTGGGACATAGTTTGCCTAACATTTACAATTCTGTTATTACTCACCATCATTTTGTTCCAACTTACTGACTTCTGTGAAACATAATTTGATGTTATGTTCACTAAGGCTGACATATTTGATTAAAATTGTAATTGTATGCTAAACTGCTAAGCCGTGGCAAAACTCGGACGCGAACATCAGTTTTAAAATCAATTTACCATTATTAAACATGATGTTAACATATATTATCACGATGTTAACACGACTGCATGTTACTAACATGAGGATAACACTATTAGCATGTTTGCTAACATGAATAGCATGTTGTTGACATGATGTTAACACGAGTACATGTTGTTAACGCGATATAAACATGATTAGCATGTTTGCTAGCATGATTAACATGTAGCTAACATGATGCTAACATGATTAGCATGTTGCTAGCATGATGTTAACACGATTATCATGATGATAGCACGATTTATGCTAAACAAAATGCAATACAAGTGTATAGTGAGTTAACATTTCTCCCTCTGTAGTGAAGTCGGATGTTTTAGAATTGGGTGACGTGTGCTCTTAAATGAACAGTTCACCCAAAAAGAAAAATTCTTTAATCATTTACTCACCCTTGAGTTGTTCCAAATCTGTATAAATTTCTTTGTTCTGATGAACACAGAGAAAGATATTTGGAAGAATTCTTGTAACCAAACAGTTCTTGCCTACCATTGACTGCCATAGTAGGAAAAATGACAATGGTAGTTAAAAGTGCCCCAAAACGGTTTGCTTTCCTACATTCTTCAAAATATCTTCTTTTGTGTTCAACAGAACAAAGACATTTATAAAGCATTTTTCCTACTATGGTAGTCAATGGTGAACTGTTTGGTCACGTTGTCTCGTATTTTGCAGCATCAAATCAAGACTGTGCCCTTCTCCAGGCAGGGTAAGTCATCATGCTTGCTGATTTCAACTTTGCATTATGCAAATGTCTTTCTGAAAACAGCCTCTTCTTCACTATGTCTTATCTCTCTTTTCTCTCTTTTGTGAAGTCCTTGCAACTCCCTGTGGGTTGGAAACGTGACCACAGAACTGACAGAGAAGCATCTGCGGGACCTTTTCAAAACGTGAGATGCGATGCCCAAGCCATCATTACATGAAACGAAAGTCTTTTTGGTTTTAACATTTGGTGCTGTTTTCTAGTTATGGAGAAATCGACAGCATTCGAATTCTGCACGAACGCTTCTGTGCATTTGTTAACTACAAGAACGCTAACATGGCCTCCCGTGCGATGGAGAAACTCCACGTGCGTGAAACCCTTAATACAGTAAATCCAATTTATTGAAGTGTATGACAGAATGATCTTTTAAAAACAAAAACACTGTTTGATCTTAGGGGGTTCTTATTGAGAACACTCGACTGGTGGTCCGATATCCAGACAGACGGATTCAGAGAACCCTTCCAACACCTGCCATTCAACAACCTGCAGGGACTGCTGGGTAATTTTAACTTTGTGCTATTTTTAAATATTTAATTATTTAAAATGTTGTTCTTGAATGACCACACCGACTACAATAACACTTTTTCAGTCCTAGGCGAAGAAGTCCTATCAACGTCGATGAGTGTTACTTTTGGAGGACCACCGGCTGTCATTTTGAGGATAGGTGTCGCTATAAGCACATTCCTGAACATCGAGGGAAAGACTGGCAGCCTTGAGTCAACACTAGCCTCTCTTTCCCTCCCTCCTTCACAACATGACTGATGGGGTTGAACCATCGCTTTGATTATCTGTAGGTCAGGTACAGTGTGGACCAGTGTTGTGGATAAGAGTCTTATGAAAGTTCTCACGGTTCAGAGTTTTTGATGTCACTTCACTGTCAGACTCTGAACCTCACTGGGGTTTAAAAGCAGAGCAGATGGGCTTCTGGGAAAGCAGCATCTCTTATGAGGTGAGGTTTGTGTGGTGCGGAGGGCCAGGGCATCATCGCCTGAGGTTTGTGTGACCTTTTAATATCATATGTTCTGTTCTTTCTTCCTGTGCCAAGTTGCCAACACCACCAAGCCAAAGAAGAGACACGGATCTGGTCTGACTTTTTTTATCCTGATTTGAAAGACTTATTCTGCGTGAGAGTTTAAATGAGGATTGGAGTCATACCAAAGAATAATAATTTGCCACCTGTGGATTTCATTTTGGAAGAGAAAAGGGTAACAAATTTCAGTCAGGGAACATAGTAGTTTAGATTTTATTGAAACTTTGATTGAATCTAAATCCCACCACACACACTCACATTCATTCTGCATGTTTGTGGTAATTTCTAATTGAATTAAAAAAATTTTTAATTATTTTTTTTATAATTAAAGTGCCCCAGCTGTTCTGGACACGTCAGTATTGCAAACGGTTTTGTTCCAACCTTATACAGAACTTAAATCTGTCTTGTTAAATTATTTTGGGTTTTCATAGTTTTGCACTTTAATACATCAGCCGATGAACACTGCTATACAAAACAACTACAGGTCTTGTTCTTCAACAAAGAAACACATCTTGTAGCACAAGTTTGGTCTTTAAAGTCAGATTCACGTTGCTGCTGGTTGATGTTCTACATCTTCCATGCTATTTCTCCTATAACTTTTTAAGGATGCACATTTTGTACAGTTATGGTATTTCTGGCCGTTTGGATATTACTTTTTATGAACATAGACTAGTGTTATCCATTCGTGTGATCGCAAGCGCATAGAAGTTGTCATGCGGTTTTACGTTATGCAAGAGTGCCAGAGAAAACGTCTGCCGTCTTTGCTTAGCTCAGCTTTTCATCGTTTTCTTTTATGTTTCACATGTTTTTTCTTCAGTGGATGAGATATAAGTTAGTTAAGACGCTTCATGACTGTTTTGTTCAAATCTTTGTTCCGATTCTTATTGTTCTGACATATTTGGCAAACGTTGATCTTCCTGTTGTGATTTTTTTTTGACACACTTAAGCAAAGAAACACTAATGTTTACTTGATGTACTACGGGCAAACACATCTGCTATTTTTAAACATTTTTACACACTATTTACACTACTCGTAATGCGTTTCTTTTTGCAGTAGATATTTTCTTGCTTTTTAGATATGACTGCATTGGTTTTTATATGCATTATCACACTAATGCATGTAGTTGCATTGCTCCTCATTTATAAAACAATTATTTAACAGTCCGGAGTGCCTTGAAAAGCATTAGTTTGAACTTTTTCTATCAGATTTTATTAATATAAAAGCAGAGATATCCTTTGAACAGAGTTCTGCAAATTGTGGGGGGAGATGAATAAGTCATGAAAAGAGTTTGTGTTGGGAATAAAGCACAAGGCTGTGATCATTATATATTTTTTCATGTTTAAGGAAAAACCAGTATTTTTAAGGCTAACAACACCGACGTTAGTTTACTCTTGAGCTGCAGAAAGAGCACTTTTCTTTCAGCGTGCATTACATTTATTTGAGGAAAGTAGGACCTTGTGTCATTTTGCTTTTAAAATCAAATCAGAGCTCAGCTCTTCCTTTGTTAGCAGATAATGAAATGAGTTTCATATTCTCTGCTTTCCCTGTTTTTATTTTTTCTGTGGCTTGTCCCATTTTATGTCATTTTGTTCTTATTCTCTTTGAATTTTGCAATGTTGATTGGTGCAAAGTTTTGTTCTGTGTTCTCTTTTAAATTTTATTTAGCACTGCATTGGAGAAAAGCTCAATATAATAACAATAATAAATGTTTTAAATTCATTTTCACCATCTGCATTTTTTCATTTCTATATCATCTTGATATTGAGTACAAGACGGAGAACATTCAGAATAGATATTCAGAACTGCATAATGGACACTATGCCCTTTTTTTATATTGTAAACCTTGTGACATCTTTACATAGCATGTTTAAATTTATTATGTGAATCTTAAAGTGCAGTTCACCCAAAAATGAAAAATATGTCATCATTTACTCACCCTCTTGTCATTTCTAACCTGTATGACTTGGTTTCTTCAGCGGAAAACACAAAAGAGGATATTTTGAAGATAATTGGTAACCGAACAGCACTGGACCCCATTCACTTGTTTTGTATGGACACAAAACCAATGCAAGTGAATTGGGTCCAGTTAACAAAATTTTTCAAAATATTTTTTTGTGTGTTCTGCCGAAAAACGAAAGTCATACAGGTTTGAAATGACAAGAGGGTGAGTAAATGATGAGTATCACTTAAAGCAGCTTCAGAGTCGGATCCAAAAGTGTGTCAAGAAAATTTATTGCATTCGATATTTCAAATGCTGGAAGTCATCCACGTATTTCAAACATATAACAAATTCACATACCATGCACAGCATTTATTTAAATTTATACATAAAACAAATAGGTTTCTTTTCCATCTCCCAACTCCAAATTTTAGTATACATGTCTGTCAACACCAGAGGGCGCTCTCGTACAGAAGTAAAAAAAAACATGCTGAATGAAGGAAACTCTTTTTTTTGTAAAACCACCATGAATAGCATGTCCTAAGAGCACAAGTTGTTCTCGCTGCCCCAGGATGGATAGAGATGATGATCATACGTTAAAAAATCTTCCCTGTTATCAATGACACATGGAAGTAATGTGCGGTTGGCTCAAGCGACTATATAAGATAGCAGCATTTTTCCCATCTCTCTCTGTATCTAAAAACAACCGTGCGCTTTAAATGCAAAAATGACACATGCCATCTACAGAATTCATGACCACCAGCCCGCTATGGCTTTGAGCCAGTGGTTTGTGGCCTCTGTGTATTGTTTATAAGAGTCTATTGATAACATTTGACGCTGACTGTTCCAGTAAATATGTGTAGGGATTCTTGCTCAAACGGTCTTGTGGGTTTATGCACTCAATGTGACTTCTGACACTTTATCAAACAGTTCGTATAAAGCAATTTAACAATTAGCATGCGTTCCCATTCACATTAAGTCACTTTAATTAAACATTTTTACTGCGCTTTTTCATAGCTTAAGAATATTTTAGTTGTTGGATTTTAATGGCAGACTTTGTCTCATCCAAGATATTGAGAAGTCTCCATTTAATCTCACTGCAATCTTAAACAACTTCAATTTTTAAAGATATTTTCTATGGTTAGTAATTCACTTTTTTTTATACTTCACAACTGCACAAAATTTTCTTCTAAGTTTTGACACTGTGACAGTATCGTAACTGAGACTTTTGACTGATCTGATGTGTTACAGGTTTAAGAGCGCTCTGGAAAGCACAGCAGTGTTTGTCAGACTGCGGTGACCCTCATTAACGCCCGAGGCCGTGCCATAACGGCCTACGTTACGAAACTCACGACTCCAGCCTGAGAGGGAAAACAGGAGGTGACAGTGGGGGTAAACAGGAGGAGGTGCTATAATTTGAAAAGGCAGTTGTTTATTGTTGAAAAGCATGTATTTATTTCATGCCACCGCAAATTGTGGCTTAGGGCAGAGCCGGGACTCGTGGGTAATTACAGAGTTTGAGGCAGCGCCCCACCACAGCAGCGTCTCTTAAGAACTTGTGCCTGCCCTACACGCTGAAGTCAATGTGAGGATTGTGATATCTACAGCCATTGTACACACTTGCTGGGGAACCATCAGCGGTTGTTGAAGATGCTCCTCGTGTGTTCTTAGTAAATGATGAGTGTGTTACCTGTACTGTGAAGTGAGCACATTTATGCCCAGTGTTGGGTAGTTACTCTGAAAAGTAATTAATTACTAGTTACTAATTACATATTCAATAGTGTAATTAGATTACTGTACAAATTACTCTCTCCAAAAAGTATTTAATTACTTACTACTAATTACTTTCTATATCCTACATCAACCTTGATTAGAAATGATTCAAGGATAGACATGAAACGACTAATTTAATTAATTAATTCAAATAAATAATAAATAACTACATGAATAATTCTTATTAACTGACCAAAGTTTAGAAATGTGAGAAGGATACATTAAAGCATACATTTTAAAATTAGACTTATAATTTTGATGTCATTTCCACTATTGAATATATTACACAGTATTTAGTTCAATTACATCAGAAGTAACTAATTAAATAACAGAAAAAATAAGAGCAATCCCTTACTTTACTTTTTCAATGGAAAAGTAATTAAATTACAGTAACTAATTACTTAGTAACTAGTTACACCCAACACTGTTTATGCCACTAGTTTAGATGTATACGATCATAGAAACCTTTTGATTTAAAGGTCCTGTGTGTAATATTTTGGAGGATCTATTGACCGAAATGCAATATAATATACAAAACTATGTCTTCCGAGGTGTATAGACCTTACATAATGAAGCATGTTTTGAGTACCTTAGAATGAGCTTTTTCTACACCGCGAGTCCCCTTGCATGGAATTCACGATGTTGTTTCTACAGTAGCCCTGAATGGACAAACTGCTCTCAGAGCGCATTTTTTAAGTACGTTATCTCCTTCGGCAAAAAAGCGAAAACGTAACGACATCTTAGTTCTCTGTCAGCCACCGTAGTGCTTCAAAGGGGTGGGGTGAGCGGTGGAGTGAGCCGTTGGTTGCGATTCACAAACTCACCACTAGATGCCACTAAATTTCATACACTGGACCTTTAAATGTGTTTTGTGGCCAAATATAGACGTTTCAGCGGTATGTGGCACAAACTTAACTTCCTGCAGACCTCTGCAAAGAATCTATAACTGTTTAGTTGTTTCAATTTAATTTAATAGAATTAATATACAATAAAATATTAATATGAAGTAATATTAATATAAATAAATAGTTATATTATAACCAAACACAGACCGCAAGTTAACCTCGGAACAGGCTTGTGCTTCGATGAAACCATCGATAAATGCACATATGTAAAACAAAAATGTTGTTGGGAGGAGTTGTACTGGATAGTAGTGATGCTCTTTAATACCGTTTTAAACAATTCCCATAATGCACCTCATGAAATTTAATGTGAAAGCGCAGTACTGTATGTTCAGAGCTGTATATTCTAGGCCACATTGCAACTTAAATCTAAAATATACATTTTATAAAGAAATATCTTCCATATTTGCATCCATTTCATAGCTTTGTTGACTTTATTTTCTCACGTTATTATCATAAAGAATGTGTATAGAGAAAAATGAGTGGGTAGTGTACTGTAATCTGTGCCACACACAAAATGCATATAAAATATAGGTGTATGTGTAGTTACTATGGCATTCCTTTTGGTTTGGGGTGCTGAATGTATATTTCTGGCACCCCTCTCCCTCTCTTTCAATTAACTGCTTTAACAGGACCCCCCTTAACAGGACCCCCCACTTCCCGTCTTGGTTTACCCAGTGGGAGGAACCTGCATTCAAGCACACAGTCACACCAACTTTGGCACAAACGTGAGTAAATTGCTAGTTTTTAATTGACAGCAAAAACACGTGAATGGACGTTTACGGAATTACGGAAGCTGTTAAATATTTCCTCGAGTTGGTAGAGCATTTTCTCCCAGGCGTTTTATGTTTTTCACTCGTTTGTTTCCGAATTGCTGAGTGGGAGTTACGGTAATTGTTGTTGAGTTGCGGCCCACCTTTATAGACAGTGAGGGGATTTGATTGCTAGAAATATGCCTGCGGATCTAAAGCGGTTCTTCTGAGGTTTCATCAAACCAACACTATCAACAAAATGTGCTAATTCTGTCGCAAACTTTTCTCTCACGAGGCTCACACACATGTAAACATTACAAAAAGTAAAAAATAAAAGCAACGCTTTTTTATCTTTAGAATGACCAAAACCAGCGAAGAACTCCATGTAAGACTATATGAGGTAGAATGCAAATCCAGAGATGTTTAAGACAATCCTTACTGTGGTTGAACGAAAGGGATGTCTTGCTTTTTTGGGAGTGAGGTTTGTGGTCGCCTCAGTAAAGAAACATCTACTATGTGGTTATGCTTCTTCTTTTAGTTACTTGGAATTTGGACATATGGAGTTATTCAAGGCTCAAGATCTTCCTCTCGGTCACGTTTCAAAGCAGCTCACTCGAAGTTGAGTAACTGTGTGTGTGAAATAAACAAATAAAAACGGAAATAAATCGAATTTACGCTTTACCTTTGTTATGTCTACAATCTGTGTTATATGAAGATGATTTGACACAACTTAATGATGAAAAACAAATTACTTATTTACCCAAGAAACAAACTGTGTGATGTAACAAATATTAAAAGAAAATATAAATAGTATTATAATGAATATTTGTTCAGTGTAAATCTTTGTCCATAAACAACTTATACAAAATTTAGATTTTAGGAATTTCTTTTGTTCTGGATTTAAATTTATTGACAATTAGCTAAAATGTTAACAATTCGGTTAGAAAGGCATTTCTGAACATTAAGACAAAGACGGACAACTGTGGGAGGGATGTAGAAGTGAGTGAGAGAGTGAGGGACTGAGTGTAGGTTCAACTCTCTCATTCATTTTCCTTCAGACTGTGACTGACTTGACTTACTTTGGCTGCCAGGTGAGTGAAATTTGGACTTTAAACTCTTTGATGCATCTGTTGAGGTTCCTCACCATAACACTTAATATTTGCACTTTTTTTATCTCTGGGTCACCACGCATGAGTTCTGCTTTAGTTGGTTGAATTTTTTGTGATTTAAACCTGAAAAGGCCACTTGCTGACTGAATTTATCTGGCATACAAAGTTTGCACCTGTTTGATTTCAAATTATATGTCTATTGGAATGGTTTTTACGCTGCTATTTATGTCAACCTAGAACATTGTCTCTCTTAATAAGGCTCTATAAATACAACTTTTCTTACATCAAGTTGCCTACCTAGGTTAACCCTAAGGGAAAAAAGTGATTTTTGATATATTTCAGTTGGGAAAAAATGATTATATTGCAGATGGTCTATATTGTCACAACGTATGTACACTGTAAAACTTTGCTGTAGTTTTGCAGCAGGTTTGCCAGTAATTTACTGTAGATTTAACAAAAACTTACATAGTTCTTATATTTTCTTTCATTAAACAAGACTAAATGTCTTGGGTTACTTTTCTTATGTAAATGTATTGTAATTTATGAAGTTTTAAATATTTTTACTAGAAAACAGAACAAAAATGCCCAGGAAGAATGTTATTTCTGCAGTGTAATTACAGTAATGAGACCAATCTCTTCTAGCTCATTTTGAATCTCAAAAGTCAAAGTGTTTTACTTTTGATTAAAGTAAAGTTTAACTCAATATTTTCCTATTAGTGTTTTTAATTAAAGTAGAAATCAAACCTACAGTAAGTTACTGGCAAAACTGCTACAAAATTACAGCAAAGTCTTTCAGTGTATGGGTTTCCGTCACCAAAATCTATTTGCTTGATAAAATATCTTTCCCACATTTAACATGTCCTGCTCGAGTTTGTCCCAAGCTTCAAAAATCTCATATGATCCCCAATGAACTGCACTTATATAGTTTATATTATTTTGTTTAACGTAAAGCATCACTGTGTAATTCAGACACATTCTGCGTCCTCCTGTATAATTAAAGTGAATTTTAGTAACAAATGCCGATCTTGTTTTATGTTCCAGAAGCCTCACCTGTGCGCAATCATGAATCCGACCATCTGCTCCGCGTGCGCGCTGCTGCTTGCGCTTCTCTTTGTGTGTGCGCACTCGCGTCCAGGGTCGCCGGGCCGGTCAGCGCGCGCTCCCGCAGCCAAGGTGCGCCTGGCAGGTATCGGCAACAGGGAAAACGAAGGACGCGTGGAGGTCTTGCACAACGGGACGTGGGGGACCGTATGTGACGACGAGGTCGATATTAAACTGGCGAATGTGGTTTGTAGGGAACTGGGATTCCAAAGTGGCATAACGTGGGCGCACAGTGCCCAGTATGGAGAAGGAGAGGGTGAGTGGATTTCCAAATGAAAATACTTAATAAAATCACAGTGGCTCTGCGTTATGGACTTCTTAAAGGGATAGTTCACCTAAAATGAACATTTTGTTGTTATTTACATGCCCTTGCTTTTCCAACATGTAGGGGTGAGGCAATGGTACCGAAGAGTTAGATAACTGTTTCTTAGCAGTGCATGTGCAGAGAGCTACTGTTCTTTACATCGTCCAGAATCACTCCCTGTAATTTCACTTTAAGGCAGCTATAAAGGCAGCCACTAACCCGAAGCATGTTTAACACTTAGTTGGCAAGACAACACTGTCATTAAACCAAAAACAAGCCCTTCAGACAGCTCTGTTGTAACGCTTGCGATCGGATGACAGTTCTTTCCCATTTTCCTGTAAACTCGTATTGTGTTGTCTGTAGCCTTCTGCTTCATACTGGCGTATATCATTTCTTGGGAAAAAATGTGCTGGTGGTAACGGCTTTAAATGGTCTCCCTTGACACATACACACATAATTATCATGCATTTATAACCACACAACATCTGTTACAGGCCCGATTTGGTTGGATAATGTGAGGTGCGTTGGGACAGAGGTTACTCTGAACGACTGTAAGTCGAACGGGTGGGGTGTGCACGACTGCAAGCACTCTGAGGACCTAGGGGTGGTCTGTAGTCCAGAGAGAAGGTTGGATCAAGTGCATCCCGGAGTGTCCAGAAGAGGGCACACCATTGCTCTGCGACCAAACGCGGTCACCACGAACCGTTGGCAGGACATTTACTCCAGTTCAAGGTCACCTGCACATCAGAGACAAGGCAATGGACATTCAGAGGATGTTCAGAGATGGGATCAGTTTTCCAGACAGCAGCTTCAAAATCCGGTAAGCGCCTGGTGACATTGTAGATCTCACTAAAGTCAGACAGTTTTTTATTGGGAGCCAATCAAATAAGTCTTATGTGACGTGTCATTTTATATTAAAAGTCATTGCAACAGACACACAAAAGTCTATTTCCCAGTGTCACAAAAGTATCAAATAAATGAAAATCACTGTCTGTTTTTTCTTTCTCTAGTCAGCCAGAAAGGTGAGGATTGAGGAAGTGCGTCTGCGGCCAGTTCTGATGGCTGCAAAGAGGCGTGCCCTTGTCACAGAGGGCGTGGTGGAAGTGAAGCATGCTGGGAGATGGAGGCAGGTGTGCGATAAAGGCTGGAGTCTGAACAGCAGCAGGGTCGTGTGTGGAATGCTGGGCTTTCCTGACGCAGAGAAGCCAAACATGAACACTTACAAGTAAGTTCTGAAATTTCTACTGAATACACTGTTAAAAATAAAGGTGCTTGAAAGGTTCTTCACAGCGATGCCATAGAAGAACCATTTTTGGTTCCACAAAGAACCATTCAGGCAAAGGTTCTTTAAAGAACCATCTCTTTCTAACTTTTTATAATCTAACAAACCTTTTTTTCGCCACAAAGAACCTTTTGTGAAACATAAAGGTTCTTCAGATGTTAAAGGTTCTTTATGGAACCGAAAGGTTCTTCTGTGGCATCGAAGAACCTTTTGAAGCACACTACAGTGTAGTGTGTGACTGAGGTTTGGTCCTGAGGTATCATATTGAAGCCCGACATTTTGCACCAAATTCACTGTTATTGGCTAAAACTAGTGCAGTTTTATAATGTTAGGACAGGGTTTCTAAGTCTAGCATAGCCAGACTTTGACTTGAAGTCCAGACGGCAGGTTATTCTGGCCAAGAACCACCCACAGACTGGAAGAAACCGTCTGACAGACGTGTAAAGAGACCAGCCACAGTTTGTTTCCCTTTACGTGTCATTTAGAGGTGGGTAAATCTGAAATGTAATGTAACCGGTTTGAAAGTACATTCGAAATACACTTTTAAAAGTAAAGGTGCTTCATGATGCCTTTTTTTGTCTGAATGGTTCCATTAAGAACCTTTAACATCCAAAGAAACTTCGCAAAAGGTTCTTCCGGTTATAAAAAGGTAAGAAAGAGATGGTTCTTTAAAGAACCTTTACTGAATGTTTTTTTGTTTTCTTCTATCGCATCGCTGTGAAGAACCTTTAAAGCACCTTTATTTTAAATAGTGTACTGAGGAATTAGTAGAAAATGGGTGAATTAAGAATTTCTGTATATGTACAAAGTTTTATTTTAAAAATGTGCTCGAATTTACAGTTTATAGAACAATTTCTGTTGCGTTTGCTATTACATGCTTCAAGAAAAAAATTGTCAAAGATTCGAAGCCGTCAACGTAGCAAAGCAGCAAATCCTGAGAAAAAAGTTTGGGAATCTTGAGGGCTTTTCACGCTGCACTTAACCCGGGGTTATCTTCATTCCAAACCCCAGTTTTAACCCCGGGTAAACGAAGGTTTCGCACTTGTAATTTTGAAGCGGGATAATCCCCGCATTTTACGAGGATTTGCGAGGCGTCATTTTTCCCCGGATGAGGAACAACGAGGTATTCGGTTATTTAAAGGGACCACACACTATTTTTATTCAGTCCGTTTGACGTTGCAGTATTTATCCAATCACGACTGTTGACACCGCAAATATGCAAATAAGAATGTTAACCCAGGGTTTAGTGATGTTCAGTGTGAAACATCAGGTTATGGGTTATCTCTTAACCCCCGGTAAATTATAAGCAGTGTGAAATGTGAAACAGATAACCCAGGACTCTGTTTACCTGGGGTTAAAAATAACCCGGGGTTAACGATTTAAAGTGTGAAAAGCCATTTTGTGACTATCTCTGCATTTGCGATGATGTAACAGTGATGGAAAAAAGTAGAATACACAGAAAAATAACATTTCAATTACATTTCATTTCAATAATAATCACTTATTTGGGGAGATTCGTAAATGTTTGTCAAGTAGGATTTATTGAGAGTCATACTACAGTACAGTATGTATAGAAGTTCATGTCTGTGCAGGCAGAATGATGTTTGTTTGTGAACATAAGGGGAAGTTAAAAAGATTGACCCCGTCTATTTGCTAGAATATCACTTTTGTTTCTCTTATCTTCGTTCACCAGGCACCTTTCACAAACCTAAGCACTTAAGCAATGATTAAAAGATCTTTCAAACCTGCTGATACAATCTTCAGCTTTCCCAAAACGAACAGTCTCTTCTGAGCGTTTAGGTCCAAGCGAGAAAGTCTAATGTACCGGCTGATTGTTATTGTAAAGACGCATCAGTTTAAAGCCTTCAA
Organism: Triplophysa rosa; assembly: GCF_024868665.1. Classification (NCBI taxonomy): domain Eukaryota; kingdom Metazoa; phylum Chordata; class Actinopteri; order Cypriniformes; family Nemacheilidae; genus Triplophysa; species Triplophysa rosa. The sequence goes on along the minus strand of NC_079898.1, from coordinate 22,754,840 downwards.
AGTGTCTGTGTTTGGAGAAAGAGTTTCAGGTTTGCTTAATGATTGTCACCATCGACCTTCTATTGCTTTCTCACACAGTGTTCAACACCAGGAACCTATTTATGTTGTCCAAGGACGTCAACAACCGTACTATTGAAAATGTGAAGATAGCTGTTAAGAGTTTTTGGGTTGTTTGTCACCTATGGCATGAAAAGGTGTACTATACACACCAAAAAAGCTGGTTTGTTTCAGCCGGGTCTGGTCAAATATGGAACTTTTCTAGGTTAATTTAACCGAACAGTTGGTTTGTCTAAATTTTTTTGTGACGTGAGCTCTTCTAATGGAAACTTTTTCAAGATTTCTGCCTCTTTCTCAAAAAAAATTCATAATGTATTTTTATAAAGCTTGTTAGGAATAACAGGATTACTACCAGCTTTTCTCTTTTTGTCATTTACTGTTCATCCTGGCTTCCTGGTGACCACTGTGGTTCACTGACCACACTCACAGCAACTATTACATTCCCGTCATATGAATGAGCTTTGGGTATGTTGAACCATAAGCTTGTTATAAAAAGAACCGCTTTAATCTTATGGCTCTGCGGTCCTCAAGCTATTTTAGTCGTAGGTTTGCTATACGTGCCGTATGTGTCTCCTGCAGATGAGTCTCTGTCCAGTCACCTATGTCTGTTATACCAGATTTACTCATTATGTTAAATGTGCTTTAGCCTTTGGTCAATGTCATCAAATCAAGATTATATTTTGTGCTTATAAAAATACATTTCTCACCGACAAATAAGACCGAAGACAGGCTCCTCTTATCTTCGGGTCACACGGGACATACGCATGCTTTCGGTTATGCATGATTCAACGACATGTAAGTCAGCATGAAGATGCTGTTTGAAGTTAAATTAGAGCGTGTGGAGCATCCAGTGGCTTCTGTGGCTGATTTTCTAGGGATTCTCCGTTTGGCTCTTCATCTGTGCGCGGTCCCAGCACCTGACCTCACCATGTAGTCTGTGCGTTTTGTATACTCCAGACTTGGCAGATGTACCAAAGAGCTGCTACTAGCATGCCCACTCAGCGTCTCGGAGATCGCGAGCCGCCCTGCCCTCTCTGGATCCTGCATTGAAGATGCTGTAATTAAACGTTGGGCAGCTCGGAAGATTTCTACGTTTCTGGCGAGTAGGGAAAGACGGATTACAATTATAGCTGCGCCCTTTGGCCGCCGTGTCAGCACAACGCTCCTTCTCTGTCACTAAGAAAATTTAAGGACTTGAAGCCACAATTCACACTCAATTATCCTTTGACTAACGTCTAAATGGAGTGCAGTATTTTAGCTTTTAAGAAAACGGATTTGATTCATTGTGAGTGTAAAGTAAGTGCTTCATTCAGATCACTTCACTTAGGCAGTAAGAAGTAGAAAGAAAATATATTTTTATGGTTTATCATTTTTGACATTTGCTAATTTATAGCACTACAATCAGCAAATTTAATAGGGTATTTCAAATTAGGGGGTTTGAAAAACATTTACTGATCTTGTTCAGTGGTCTAGTGCAAGACGTGTTCTTACATCACATTGTACAATTACTTTTAAATGAATTAAACAATATCACACAAGCAAAAGTTATGTTAATTGCTACAAGTATTAAACTAGTATCGAAACCAATCACTAGTAAATTACCAATAAGTTTAATTGCAGTAGTTGTAGTACAAACACCAAATGTATTGTTTTTGTGTAGTAATTTTGAACTCAAAGTTCACTACTGATACAGAATACTTGAAATAACCCTTTTATAAACCAAAACATGGGCCAGTTTAGTCCCAAGTAGATAAGTACACTTACAAGTATACTACTAGTACATTGATATTAGTATACTTACAACATAAAGTAGATTTAAAATCCTTGAACTTACATGAACAGTTCCCCAAAAAATGGAAATGATGTGCCATATCTGCATGCGTTTCTTTGTTCTGATGAACAGAGAGAAAGATATTTGGAAGAATGCTTGTAACCAAACAGTCCTTGGCCACCATTGACTACCACAGTAGGAAAACATATTTTATACATCTATTTGTTCTGTTGGATACAAAAGAAGATATTTTGAAGAATGTAAGACAGCAAACCGTTCTGGGGCACCTATGACTACCATTGTCATTTTTATTAAATGGGGGCCAAGGCCTGTTTTGGTCACAAGCATTCCTCCAAATACCTTTCTCTGTGTTCATCAGAACAAAGACATGTATACAGATTTGGTACAACTCGGGGGTGAGTAAATGATAACAGAATTTACATTTTAGGGTAAACTGTCCCTTACTGTTAAGTACTTGAACTTAACTGCTTAAGTATACTTAATAAAATGAACGTGAAGTATACTTATTATTTTGTAAGTGATATAATTTGTGTTATAAAATGAATGGTTGTTCCATACCTATATTCAAAATGTATCATGGCCTTATTGTTTGACTATAAATGCTTAACCAGCATGTTTTCTGACAGCTAGTAAGAGTCAAACTGATGTGTGTGTGTGTATAGACTAATGCTTAAAACAGTGGCATGATTGTTGTCTCCACACAGACCAGCTCTCTTTCTCTCTATCATTAAGTTTTCTTGGTTCAGCAGTAAAGTAAGGGTGGAACTCTCAGACTAATTACACGAGCAGGTATTTCAGTGCCAAAGTCTGTCAGAACAAATGAAAGATGAATCAAAATGAAAGAAACAACAGAGTTTTGTCGTCTGAAGAGATACGTTTAGCTGATGCTATCTCCTCCGGTCACCTCAGTCAGTCTAAATCAAACCTGCTACTGTACAATGCTTTCGGAGTGATGAAACTGAAGACTGTATATATTGTTGCAACCGTGTTTTTGAATGACAGCTGCAAATGTGGAAAGTTCAGGGATTTTTGTATAATCTTTGCATATTTACCATGAAAAAATGACTGGCTTACTGACATAGGAGTTGGTGTGGAAATGCACTTAGAAAAGGAAGATATTATTTAAGCTGGAGTTCTGTGGCTGTAGAAAGTTTCTACAAAGTTACTACGGAGTGACATGTGGTAGAAACATCCAGAATATTTTATAAGGTGATTAAAGTGGAAATCCCACACAGAATTTGATTTGAGTTTCTTTTCTCACTCGAATTGCATTTGTGAAGATGGATCTGATATGTACATTGACATATTTGTTTTTGTTAAATGGACCTTTTTAAGTACTCATTTAAAGGTGAAATGTGTCATTTTTGCACCACTTTGGAACCCTACATAGGATTATAGATAATAGTTATAGATAATAGGATGGATGGATACTTAAGTCTTGCCACAAAAGACCTTTGGTTGAATCAGTGGTGATGTATGGGTCTGGATGGGATGTTTAAAGAAACCGAACAATGAAAGCACCACAGAGCCACAATGTTTAGACTTTTCAGGGATATCAACCTACGGATGTTTTACTTATAGTTGTCTCTGTATATCAAGCTGCGGTAGGAGAAAGTATTTTACCATCGCAAACGAGACACATTTACTGAGATGATAATGATGTTGATGACAGTGATGGTGATGATATAATGTCTCGCTGTGTTTACAAGTGCATTAGCAGTGGATGTTCTCACAGACAGATGGATCTCTCTCTCTCTCTCTCTCTCTCGTTCTTGGTTTCCCTTGCTGTTTGTTTTTTGGAAGTCTTGCTGTTTCTATTCCTGCATGCCATCATTCCTGCCAGTGGAAAATCTGTTTATAGAATCAACATTTTTCAAAGTTCGTTTCGTGGTAGGTTAAGTTGAAACATACAAGTGTGTGTTTAGGTGTCTGAACCATCTGTTATTATTCTTGTTTAATTTCAAGACAGATGAAGCCTTAGGGGTGTAGATTCTGAACTCAATACGGCTTAAACGAAATCCGCCCATGTGTTGATGTTTTAACAGTTTATACACCCAGATTTCATCTTTTACATTATCCTGAAAGACACAAATGATTTAGTGCTGAAGGCCTGGAACAATGAGTTTTACTGTACTGTTGCTCATGACAAAACCTCTCGTTCATTCTCTGTGCATTTATATCGTGCATTTATTCTGTTCTTTTTTCTTTTACAGAAAAATATGGGATAAAAAAGTGAAGGATTCATCCACCAGGTAAAGTCACTTTGCTTTTCATTCACTTTCTTAATGGAATGAAACGAACTGCAAAAAAAACCATAAGAAAAAATTAAGATATGATACCGTATTTGGATTTTACTACGACTGTACCTTGCAATACCAAACCCTGTGTACTGTACATAATAGCCTACATCACTGTGTTTCATGTAAATTTAGATGTACTTTATTTTTCATTTTTCTTGTATCTTGTATAGTCCATAATCTTGAAAACACAATGACGCTTGTACACTGACACCTGCTGACTTTGTTTCCCAGACTGAGTCAAATGGCTAAGAAGAAGGGATTCTGGGTTGAGAAAGTGCATTGTCTGGGCACAGAACCCAGTCTAGCAGATTGCCACGCCCAGCTGTCCATCGCCAGAAGCCCCGTCCCATGTAAGAACAGCCGACATGCTGTGGCCCTCTGTGTGCCAGGACCCCAGTTCATCCGAATGTCCTCCGGGAGACCCCAGGCCCCTCACCCTACAGCGGTAAATACAAACAAAAAATAAAAGATGTTTATTATGTATTTAAATAAACGCAACTCTAAAACCTGCTGTGTTCTTGTCTCCTCTCGTAGCTGTCAGTGCGTCTAAAAGCAGGCCCACGTCTGGGAGAAGGAAGAGTTGAGGTTCTGAAAGATGGAAAGTGGGGAACTGTTGTTGACCATCTATGGGACCGTATCTCAGCCAGCGTGGTGTGCAGAGAGCTGGGCTTCGGCACTGCCAAAGAAGCTCTTACCGGGGCATACATGGGCCAAGGTAAGAGGAAGGTTAACATTTGGAAGCTTCAAATCGGGTATGAGAAAAAGAACTGGACGTGGGCTGTATTCCCATACTCAGCTTTGAGATAGTATAGTGTTTTTTTGTGTTGAAGGTGAATCGTTGTGAAGGGGATTAGATTTACGCTGAGTTAGCCACAATAAAGATTTCCAGAGAAGCATTTGTAAGCTGTGCTTATCTAAGAGACAGGTTTCAACACAGAGGCGATGTGCGGAACGCTCACATTCTGTGATAACGGCCACATTCAATCTCCCGGCACAAAACATACGTTCCACAGCAGCGACGGTGCGGAAAAACTTTCCCTGAACTTTCTGTGATTCTCGGGTTGAGTTCAGATCCACACTGCGCGTGAGTTTAGTTTGGCTGAGAGACGAGACGCGCTGCCCATCAGATCTGTGTTTGTCCAGTCTGAAAGGACGGGGTAATTGCACAGCCAAAGAAAAGCGATGACGGTAGCAATTTACTGGACTTTTTATGAAAACACAGACGCGACGATTGTTACTCTTTACATTTGAAAACCAAACAGGAAGTCAATGTAGTCCTTTGCATTCAAAGAAGTGAAGGAAGACGTGTTGTGGAACAAAAGATCAGGGCTTCTCCAGAAACCCATCAGCTTTCACATTACTAAAGAAATGGGTTGAACTGTACCAGTAGGAAGATCCAAAATTAACTTTTTGCCAAGAAAATACAGGGCAAAAATACTTCTTTCCAGCCATAAAAATGTATAGATTTGACGTTACGACAGTGAGAGTAGTCATTGTGGCTTCGTTGTGGTTGTGTCATTCGTGATAAGCCAGTCCCTGTGTCTCAGGAAACATCTGTCTCGAACATGACGTGACTTTGTTCCTCATATACTCGCTTAATCAGCTGTTCATCAATTAATCTTCAACTGTCAGAAAGATTAACCGCTTTTGTTCTCTGTAAATGTCATTCGGTTTATTAGGCAGTATTGTTAAAGTTCTTCTCTAGCTACGTTTTTTACACAGTTTGGCAGTGGAGGAGGCGAAGCTTAGCGCAAACTCCATAGCTTTAGGCACTTTATTGTCACGTGTCATTTTCCTGGCACAGCCGAGGCCACATAAACATATACCGAGTGAAAAAGAGGCCGAAATGAGCGTTTTGATGACAGAAGAGAGCTGGACAGTTAAACAGGACTGTGGTTCTTTTTTGTGAATGTTATTCTAAATAATAGTCTGTATAGCTTGCGTTGCACTGCCTTATAAACATAAAAATGCACTCCTGTAAATACAAAAAAGGTTTAACCAGACCGATTATGCAACTAGCTCAAGCCGTGTGATAGATCATATTCTTCTCTTTTTTTTCTTAAGGGACAATGTAGCGTGAAGCAACATATACGGTTGAAGCATCATCTATGCCTGACCTCCCAGTTAGATGAAAGTAAAACTAGTCTCTACATAACTTCATGTCTTATGTCATATCACTAAGAAACGCACCAAGAAACACCCCAGTGAAGCCAAATAGACAATGTTCTCTCCCGTTTTACACCCACACTTTCTGAATTACGCAGATATCCATCAACGAACAATACATGGAAGTAAAATATATATTTTTTTAATGCAGAGCGTACGGTTTTTCCACGGATGTCGGCAGTAATATTTCTTAAATAGTCATTTAATCTGCTCCCAAAATAGGGATTATAGTCATCCCATGAAAGAAAAACACCATCAATGCCGAATATATACGTCGTTTAATTTTAGGGGGAAGAAAATGTCAATTTTCCGTAAACCACAGTCTAGTGAAACGGTTTTGCGCAGTCACTCCCTTTCCATTGGCTACTGCCGGACTACATAATCTTTGCTTTCCTTTTCACGTTACTTACTGGCCTTTTTCAGCATGTGATGATGGCCATGTTGTCTTTAATTTGATAGTTTTCACTTTCTTTTTTTAATTCCAAAATTACACACGCAATAGTTATGTCTTCCAACCAATGGTGTATTTTTGTGTTTTGTTGTATGTTTTATATGGACGTATTTGGACGCGTCTTCTCCAATATTCAGATTCAGTTTGATCAATACAGTTTTGTAGATGACGGATTGTTAAATTTACGTATGGTAACCGCCAAACTTGAATACGTACATCTTTGATTATATGTAATTTTCTCTGTGGACGTATCCAGTTTAAATGTCTGGATTTTAGCTAACCTCTAGCATTCTGCTTGCCCGAGATGAGGCCAAAGCAGCTGCCATGTTTGTTTGCAGGGTCTGTCATTTTTGTTTCAGAAATAAATCATTTTGGTTTGGTAGAAAATGATCCATTTGATCGGAAGGCTGTTTGCTCTGTATTTCATTTCATGCCCTGGCATATATTGCAGAGATGAAGAAAAACTTTATAATTTCATTTAAATTCTGTTTTGGTGTATTTACAGTATGCTGTTTAGTGCATTTTACATCGTCATGGGATTCACAGGAGAAATTAAGCACACTGCTGACGTGATGGCTGCCCTCTGGTTTAACAAGTAATCGAGACAGAATCGAGACAGGTTTTACATTACAAGTAAACAAAGAGAGAAATGAACTGTGTCGGCTGTCAGAAGGTGCTCTCCTTATCCTAACTCCAAGACGATGAGGAAGGAGCAAAGCACACCTTTGATTGTGATCTGTGTGACTATAAGAGGAGAGGAATGCAGTCTTTATAAAGTCTTTTATACAGAATGTATTTTATGTAGAAAGCATTTAACATTCGCAAGGCTCCATCTATCATCTTTTATTTTGTGTAAGGGGTAAAATGAGCAGTGAAATGATTCAAATCTGGCTTAAAGCATATATGTACTGTATAATGCATTATAAAAGTAGTTTTAATGTATTAATTATGCCTTTTAATGCACTTTATAATGCGTTGTAATGTCTCATGAATAATTGTATTTACAGTTAATACATTATAACACTTATCGATTCATTGTTAAACTTTGCATTTTTGATTTGGTTATAATTCTTTACAACAACATTTAATGTTTTACAACGCACATTATGAACAATTTTAATGCACCATACCCTTTAATAACCCTTTATAATGCATTATACATAAAGGCTTTAAGTAAAGTGTTACCATGAGGGTAATTCAGCGTATGCATTTCTCAAGATTTGGAAAAGGAAAAACATACTTTTGTACATTATTGTGAGTGTCCCATGCAGCAACAATGTTGTATAGCATATTTTTGGATGGTTTAAAACAAACCAAAACAAAAGTGTGCTTCAAGTTTTGTTTTATTTATGGACTGTAAGTAAAGTTCAAGTATTTGTAAGAATACTTTATGTAGTAAGTATTCTAATATCAATGTACTAGTTTTTTCAATACTACCTAGGGACAAAAATGGCCCACTTTTTAATTTATAAATGTATACTTTACTGTTTAGTTCTTCGTTATACTAAAATTATACTACAAGTGTACAGTACAAAAACAGTTAAAAGTATACTCTCTGTAAACTACTAGTTCAAGTGTACTTGTAAGTTTACTAAGTGACCTTAATATCATACTGTACTTATATTTTGTTATATAAATATGTTTTTTCCACTTTAAGTACACTATTAGAGTACACTAGTTACAATTTGGGTATTAATTATATACTTCAAATCTACTTCAACTACAGTTAAAGCTATATTTCAAGTATACATTCATCAAAAGGTTAAGTACAAGTCAGTATACTGTAAGTCAAGTATACTTAAGTGCAATTTTAACTTGTATATTTCTGGTAAATACATAAAACATAGACTGCAAGTGTACTTTCTTATTTTAGTTTAAAAGACATACTGTTAGCACACTTGAATAAACTCTTTTGTAATTTTTACAGGACTGTCCATAGACTTGCAATAAAAGCCAAATATTGCATCAAAAAATATGTTGCTAGGGTGTGATTTGTTAGTATGTTTTAGAGCGAAGGTTTAGCAAAGGGTCAGTGTAAAAGTGTCCAGTGTTTTCTGTGGGTGAGAGTACTCGGATAGGGCTGGGTGTTTGTTTTTTTGTTTTATTTTTGAGACTTTGAACTTGGAAAGCTCCAGTGACATCTACTGTTTGTTTGTTTTACAGGAACGGGGCTGATCCATATGAACTCTGTGCAGTGTACAGGCACAGAACGTTCTATTCTAGACTGCTACTTCCAGGAAGTCCCTGCCTGGACATTTAAACACAACCGGGACGCATCCGTCAGATGCCATGTTCCTGAGACAGGACTGGAGACCACGGTAAGCCAAAAGACCCCTTCTTGCAGGTCATCGCGGTTAACAAGATTTATTATGTGCCCCAAGCTATTACAAACAAACTAACAGCTTGTTTATGAATGACCTATAAATAACAGAGCCAAAGTTAATTCCCTTAAAGCCATGGGAAGAACCTTTTTGGTCTAAATGGTTCCATAAAGAACCTTTAACATCCGAAGAACCTTTCTGTTTCACAAAAGGTTCTTTGTGGTGAAAAAGGTTCTTCAGATTATAAAAAGGTAAGAAAGAGATGGTTCTTCAAAGAACCTTTGCCTGGATGGTTCTTTGTGGAACCAAAAATGATTCTTCTATGGCATCGATGTGAAGAACCTTTTAAGCACCTTTATTTTGTTAAAGTGTACCCTTGTGCCTCTCAAGCATTCCTCACAAAATGCCATTAAACCTGCACTTTTAAGTCAAAACCATTAGTTCTTTTGCCGTGTTTCAGTCATGCGAATATCTACACACTTTTCTCTTTTGTGACTTTTGTTTCAGGTGCGGCTGGCAGGAGGCCGGGACACGGGCGAGGGGCGCGTGGAGGTGCTCATGGAGGTGGGGGGCAGAAAGCGATGGGGGGCGGTTTGCAGTGAGAACTGGGGAATAAATGAAGCGATGGTGGTGTGCAGGCAGCTGGGCCTTGGGTTCGCTGCGCGTGCCCATCAGGTGAGCCCACTGAAGAATGTTTTCCAGTAATATCACCTGAATATGTCTCTTGTTTTATTTGCTTTGGTTGCCTCAGTCTCTGTGTGTGTGTGTGTGTGTGTGTGTGTTTGAGAGGTTGCCGTGCGTGTTTTAGGGGTGGGATATTTCGGGGGAACATTAGTTTTATACAGGAGTTGTTTTGTGGAAAGGAAGGGTGGGAGAAGGTAACAGTAAACTGTGTATTTTAAGACATAATGACAGAATGCACATACCAGTGCTGTTTTCACAAGTCTTACTGTACAGTATACAGTACATATTAAAGGTATCTGACAAGAAATATTATTAGAAATATTATCTTATGCTTTTTGCATAAAGAAAAGTAGTTTGTCAGTAACACTGCGGTTTTAGTAGTTTATTTTCATTAGAAGTATGTTTGCCCTTCCAAATTTCTTTAATTACATTTAGTTGCATAAATTACATTCAGTGCAACAAATGTGTAATTTATTTATACATACAAATAATAATAATAAAACCATTAATAATAATAACAACAATAGATATTAATTCAATAATATGATACTAATGATTATATATACATATATTAGATATATTTAAGTATTATAATAATAAATAATTTATTGCGTAATTTGTTATTGTTATTATTATTCGCATTACTAATATATTTTATTCTTTTATTCTCAGGACACATATTATTGGCAAGGGGACCCTGCAGCGGAGGAAGTGGTGTTGAGCGGAACTCACTGTGTTGGAACTGAACTCTCCATCCAGCAGTGCCGTCGTAATGGTCACATCCACTGCCCTCGAGGAGGCGGGGCTAAAGCTGCTGGCATCACCTGTTCTGAAAGTAAGCTTTCTAAATAAACATTATAACTTTATCTCGAATGATGAATCCTAACTAAACACTATCCGTGTTCAGCGGCACCCGACCTGGTTTTGGATGCCCAGCTTGTGCAGGAGAGCTCTTACCTGGAGGACAGACCTCTGCACCTGCTCACCTGTGCTCATGAAGAGAACTGTCTTTCCTCCTCTGCCCAGCGTATGAATTGGCCATACGGTCACCGCCGCCTTCTGCGCTTCTCCTCACGAATCATGAACTTGGGCAGAGCCGACTTCCGTCCCCGTGCGACACGCGAGTCCTGGACCTGGCACCAGTGCCACAGGTGAGCTTTTTTTTTGCATGGTTTAGTCATCGTGCCCCATAACAAGGTCCCTCTGTCTTTCTTTAAATTGGTTTTTCTTTAAAAACGCCCTTTTTCGTGTTTTTTAAAAAGCCATTCTGCGGGAACAAGGCGCACTGTTGTGGGGGAGTTTTGAGTTCTGCGTGTTCGCGGCGCAAACCTGTTTTATTAATCTCTGAAAAAACAACACCAGAGAGGTTGGCATTTGAAAGGCGTCCATTCAGACGAATAGAGTAAACAGACCCGCAAACGCAACCTCGTCAGCATAACGGCAACTTCCTGTGAAGGGCGTTACTGTGGCAGCCAACACCTTGGTGTAGGAGCTGTGAGGTCATTAGGCAGCGGTCCATAGTGACCTTTTGTTCTCCTCATGTTCACCAGCCAACTTAAAATCTTAAAATCTCAAGTGCCACTTACCAGTGCAAAACTCTGTGATGCTGTTGGGTGTTTTGAGCGGTTGCTATGGTATTGATATACAGTTGCTAAGGTACAGCTAACATGTTTTAACAGAACAACAGGTATTGTGGGAAGTTGAAAGGTGGTTGTCTACTGGTTAATGTGTCAAAAGTATCATCAAAATTAGGAAAGATATTGATGTACGTCTGTCAATATTTTTGTATTTGCTCTAGAATAGTAAAAAATTATTGTTTTTTGTTGTCTCCCCATGTAAAATAAACATGGTATGTATAGAACATTCAGAATTTCTAGTGCAAAAGTGCAGCATAACATAGACCTATTGACCAACGTTATTTCATTAAATGAATAGTAAATGCTGTTTGATGTGATGAAAAGGAGGTCGTGCTATCTCGCTTTGTTGCAAATGTCGTCTAGCACGCTTTTCAAATATTTTATTTAGCACCAGTTTTCTAAAAACCAATATATAAATCAATAAAACCAACCAACATATTACAGATTCACATGTCTCTTTCCACACGTGTTGCTTGCTGTCGCCATTTTGATAAAGAAGAGTTGCATTTTGCAATACTTGTGAGATGTAAAGTGCCTGTTGGTGTTCGCACAGTAATCTTAATTTTCAACAATATTCTGTCATTTTTTGTCATCAGCAGTCTTATCTCAGTATCTATTATTCATAATTTTGTCCAGCCCTAGTTAAAGGTTTGTTTCAAAATGTGACCACAAGTATCAGAAATACTATGGTTGTCCACCGTATATGACACTACTTCATGAATGGAATTACAAGCATTCATTTGATTTATTTATTATGTAGTAATTGGTTTTCAAATATTGTTGATTCAGGCATTATCACAGCATTGAAGTTTTCACTCATTACGACCTACTGACGCTTAACGGAAGCCGCGTGGCCGAAGGACACAAAGCCAGTTTCTGTTTGGAGGACACCTACTGCCCTGAGGGTAAAACACCAGCTAATGAAAATCTTAGTCGTCTACAATTTCATCACAGTTCAAATACACAAAGCTGTTTTTGTTTCTTCATCAGGACTCCACAAACGATTTTCATGTTACAACTATGGAGATCAAGGGATTTCGGTGGGTTGTTGGGACACCTACCGCCACGATATCGACTGTCAGTGGATAGACATCACAGATGTGAGGCCTGGAGACTACATCATGCAGGTGCGCTGTTTTCACGACTCCAATGCAGAATTTAAAACGGCTTCGCCAGTTCAGAACGAGTTTATTACAATTCCCCAAATAACATCAAATAGTGGTGGGATTTGTTTAAAGAGTAGATTCTCATTTCAGGATGTCGTTTAGCCACGTTTTCCTCTGTCATTAACTGTAGAACGTCTTAATCATCCAAATCATTGTGGGCTCGGAGACTCGAGTTTTGCATGCACAACCAACCAGTGAAGGAACTGCTTAGGGTCCAATCAAGAGGCCCTTTATACATCCCAGCTGTAAAACATAGGTTGACACGAAGCTTTATTTTAATTACAGTGTACCTTCGTGTCTTGACCATTCTGAAGATTTATTTACACGGAATGTCGCTGTGACAGATTTGCATGTATTTTAGGAACGTTTGGCAGATGCAAATTACAAACCAGCATCAGGGTGTAGCTATAAATGGCCCGGCGGAGAGCTCCAGTGAAACTCAAAGGTCATTACGTACTGCCTGTATGTCTTCGTAAAGATGCCAACGTGCCAGCCATCTCATTTCAACCTGTTCTAATTCATAATACAGCAAAAGAACCTTTTTCTTGAGTTACAAAAAATAACCCGATTGTAAGCATTCCCCGCTGGAAGAGCGAAACGTGCTATATCCCTCCATTAGACATGGTCGATTAGATTCAGAGTTCACACCCGCCTGCTGTTCTGGCACTTTCTGGCTCAAGCATATGGTCAAACTGGTCTTGAACAGTGTCATTAAAAAATAAATGCAACGAAAGATAAGTAACACTTTCACATTTTTACCGCGCTCGCAAAATAATTACCTTAAGAGCGGCTGCTAAGAAAAATGTTTTCATTGTATTAAGGTAAAAATAAAACGGGTGAACAGTAGACTCAGCGTTTCAGATTTAGCTCTCAGTGCTTCAGAAGCCCAACAGGCATAATCACATCTGCTTCAATGATTTTTTCAATTTACATAGAATAATGCAAGTCTCTCAAAGACACTTTTGTGCCCATACCCTGGCTAAACTTTTCATAGTTGTAAATGAATATATTGCAATTGTATAACTGTAATATGGAAGGCGTGTTGACTCATGTTGGTTTGATGAGCAAACTAGAGTTGTGAAAGTTTTACAATGCTGTGATAAAACGAAAGAAAACACTATTGTTCCATTTTGGCATAGTAAAAGACACCTACAGTTCAGACAGTTCATCTGATTTCTAGAATTAAACCCACGGTTGCGTGAGTATAGACGTTTGTAAAGTCTCTCCCATTTAGGATGATGTAAGCTCGTTTAAAATATTACCAGTTTTAAACAGTTGTGTATAAATCGAGATCTATTTTTGTGTGTTTTGTCAGGTCGAGGTCAATCCATCACTGGACATGGCCGAATCCGACTTTATGAACAACGTCATGCGCTGTCGTTGCCGATACGACGGCCATAGAGTTTTCATGTACGGCTGTCACGCAGGTACGAATCCCCACAACAAACCGAAAGACACGCACATGTGTCAGTGCTCTTTATACAGTACCCTGTCTGATTCACGTTTGCTTTCACAGGTGACGCCTACAGCGCTGAAACCGAGGATTTATTTGAGCACCAGCGTCAGATCACTAACAACTTCGTCTGAGCCGATCAAAGAGAGGTGAGAGGAGATGATGTGACACAAGAGAAAATGATGATATTAACTGTGGTGGTGGTAGACTGTTCTAAGACCAGAGCGTGAAAGATCTTCAACATAGCTAAACTGTTCGGCATTGAATTGTTTGAAAACACCTGAAAGAAAATGAATCAGATGATTAAGAGTTAAGGTTCACACTATCCCAAAAAACACAAACAGGGTCAACACTCTGTTGTGGAAGTGTGTATTCGCCTTTAGGGACTTTTTTTTAGAGATTAAATTAAGTTTGTATTTTTTATAAAGTGAAATCGTTGTAAGTTTTATTTGGCTGGAATACAACTTTTGTAGCTCTTGGGACTACGAGACTTTAAGAAAATAACTGTTCTTTTTTGTCTACACAAAGAAATATATTTATTCCTGACATGTTATTTTAAAAGAAATTCCTCAGTATAATTCATTTAGCATTTTTAACCAAACTTAAGTTTTTTAACTTTTTGTTAAATGTACAGTGTATTTTACCAAACAAGATATAACAGGTTGGTGTGTTTTTGTGCAGACGTCTTTAATATAATTGTATTACCGATATGATTCTTGTAAGATTTAAGTTTGTTCACTTTTTTCCAGTTCACTTCCAGTTCTTTTGTTTGGGTTATGCACTTTATCCATGGACCGTCAGTATTCTGGTATAAGGACCAGTCACTACCCTGTATCAACACACACTTCTGTTTGTTTGTTTATCGTTTTGGTATTTGTACTACCTTTGCTTTATCGATAGACATTTGTGACTTTCCTGAACCTTTAAGGATAACAAAGGATATTGTATATGCTGAGGATTAATTTATTTAATATGTTAGACTAGTAGGTAAGAGTTCTATTCGTTTGAGAATCGAGAGTATTAATAAACGCTTGCTAAATGGTTGATTGCTATTTTGGCGATTTGGTTCGAGTGGTTGAATGAGACATGTTGCCTTAGTCTAGTGCATACTTGAAGCTTTAGAAAAATACAGCATTATGCGTAACTTGTTGCAAAGTTGTAAACGGCCCTAAAGAAAAATCTGACTTGGTGTAAAGTGGTGATCTTTAAGAATATATTTTTAAAGCAGTAAACACTTCTTTGCCTATATTCTTGTATTGTTTGCCTATAAGTAGTGAACGTTATACACAAAAAAAGTGAAATGATTATTTACATTTGTATCTATTTGCACATGACAGATATTGTGCATGATATGAACTGATATGTAATTTGTTTCTACTGTTTATCCCAAATTATCATGTTTAAATGTTATTTTTTCTAGTCCTTTATTTTTATTCTATTTAAGTTGTAATTTTTAGTGCGTAGATATTACACCAACTAGCTCCCATCTCTTCCCATGACAATACTGTAGATTTTTTTTCTGCCCCATATTCTGTGTACTTTTACTATGCTACTCTTGTGTACATTTGCTCTTTTATTTTTCAGGTGTTTTAATTTATGGTTTGATACTCCATGTTACTGTATG
The DNA here is from genome assembly GCF_024868665.1 of Triplophysa rosa. Taxonomy (NCBI): domain Eukaryota; kingdom Metazoa; phylum Chordata; class Actinopteri; order Cypriniformes; family Nemacheilidae; genus Triplophysa; species Triplophysa rosa. Next base: position 22,739,189 of record NC_079898.1, on the reverse strand, counting down.
CTTCTAGTATTAATGCGGCATCAATTTCAGTTTCAGTTCATGACTTCAAGTAAACTTTTGGTGCTAATTGTGAAGTGTCCTGGGAGTTTTTTAAGGTGCAGACGTTACATAAATCTTTCAAATGAAATGGTGCAGTTCCCTCAGGGATGAAATATGTGTAATCAAGTTCAACATCACTTGGCCAGCCAGCTACATGGGAAAGCAATACCAAAATCATTCCAGAAACTGCAACTTGATGTAAAACTCTTGTTACTGTCTTGTGTTGGACGTTACGGTAATAAGTCAACACAAACAGCTGATCTTACAGTAAATGTGAATATATGCATCGCTCATCAGGTTTCATTTAGCTTCCGTACTCTGTTTCTCTCCTTAATGTGTCCCACGATTCATTGCACAATGACTCAATCATCAATAAATGTGTGTTTGTAAAAGAGTTTTATGTTTCTTGTTTTGTGGAACAAATGACTTAAAAAAAAAACTTAGCATTTTTACTTTTTTTATTTTAGAGTTGGTAAGCTTAAGGCACAATGCTGTCACATAAGCATTTCCTTGTGTAAATGACCAAATACATAAAGAAAATAGTGATACTGGTCTCACAGTTTAGACCTATATTGTCCAAGGACATAATACACATTTATCATGTCTATCCGACTAAAGCATTTCACACTCATGAATCAAAGCACAGTTCAGCTAGTCATACATAATATTTGATCAGCAAAGTTATGTCACTTAAATGGGATGATATAGTTATTTTGCTTTACGTTTATTGGGAAACAATAAGCAATGAAACAAGTAAAGCTTATAGGTCAAGAATGCAATGCAAACTGTTATGCATCAGTTTAAGACATGTTCTTTTATATTATAATTCATACTTAATTTCTTAAACTAGGAAACAAAAAAGAAGGTTGTAGTATTCTGCATGTAATTTAAACAAAGAAACGCTATGAAATAAACAGCATATATGATTCACAGATCTGAAAATGAAGTCAGTTTTCAATAATAAACTCTTTAACAAAGACAGAAGAATAAATGAATAACTTGATATTGTATTCTGTCTATTTTGTCATTCATGCGCAATTTAAAAAATAAAAGTTTTGAGTTATATACTCATTTCTAGTAAATACATTTTTTTGGGGGGGTGGCTTTTTGTGATTTTGCTTTGAAAAACAATAGTGTGCAAACATTTTCAACAAATGATTCATGCTGGTTTTATGTTGTGTGTGCATGTGAGTACATTTCACAGCTTCTCGCGGTTCCACTCTGAAATTTACAACAAACAGCAGAACATATGCATTGCCATGGGAGTATTGCCTGACCATTACAGTTATATATACAGCAGAAAATAAGAGCTGTTAAAATGGCTGATTATAGGGTGGATCGGGACAGAGCTGCTTTTTCTGCCCGTGCCACAGAGAAGAGCCAGGAAGCTTTCTCTTAAAGCCCCATACAAACCGACAAGGAGCAAAGGGTTGTGGGAAACTACACGCAAACACTCATTCTGAAAACACTGAGCCAGTGCTAATCACTTTCCATTGCTCGTATAGCCAAGCACATCTTATGCCATTTATCATTGTTTCAGTAGGCAGGGGAACGCAGAAAAGCTACAGAACACCACAGTACAACACCCAATTTACTTCTATTGTATGGACACAAAACCAGTGCATGGTAATTCTTCAAAATATCTTCTTTTGTGTTCTGCAGAAGAAAGTCATGCAGGTATGAAGTGAGTAAATGATGACTGAATAATTTTTTTTGGTGAAATATCACTTTAACATGTAACAGGTGTGATAATCTTTACCATATAGACACTATTATGATTCTACATTTGTATTTTGAGAGGCAATACTTCATTAATCTATGCCATTAGACAATGTCTGCTTTCCAGATTGTTGAAATCTGTCAAGAAGTCTAAACACCAGTTATTATAAATGTGCCTCCACCTAGTGGTCATATTTTCTAAATTCAAGCTTAAAAAGCCCCTATGGGCAAATAGAGACGTGTAGTGTTTACATATCAAGATCTTATAAACAATGACGAATTTTAAAATAAAAAAGGACCTTCACAAGTGGCAGTACAATATGGACGTTTCTTACGGACAAATATCAATATGATCTCAAATTTATGATTGTGAAGGGAACATTAGGTGTCTCCCCTGAAAATCATGGTCTGTCACCTCCAATGCGTCACTACCACTATATAAAATGACATATTCTTTCTCACAGGCCTCGGAAGGTCTCATCTCATAAGCCGCACGTCTGTACACTTCACCCAGCCAAAGTTAATGGAAGTGGCAAGGGTGGACAGATTTCCCCTTTAACCATCTCTCAAGTGTGAAACTGTTCCCTGTAGGGTCCTGTGGGAACACGTTTTGTATAGGCTGGGCTTAAACTTTGGAAACGTCACACTTTGTCTCCCTCCGCTGGCTTGCATAATTGAATGTGCCTATGCATGAAGATATAGCCAAGATGGCATATCAATGGAAAAATTATTTCAAGGGCAGATTTCTTTTAAAATGGGGGTGTCTCCTTAACTAATTCTTGATGTTAAACATGCAATTTATTAATATTAAAAACTTTCTCATATTGAAAACTTAAGAAGTAATATGTGCCTGTGTTATCAAAATGTGTTTGTTTGTTTGTTTGTGCAAAGCAATATGAAAAAGCAACTTAGCTCAATCAGAAGCATAAATTTAGAGCACGATTATTTTTGCTAATTCCGATTGGTCAGTTGTCCATAAATGACACGTTTTTATTTTACATATGCTTGCCTAGACGATTTCAGCAGCAACAACATAAACAAATGTTATGTGGCCCAGACTTAACTTCGGTAGACATCCACAAATAATCAATATCTCTTGAGTATACTGTAAAAAACATTAATAGAATTTTACTAGGTTTTTTTTAACAGATTTTTCACGTATATTGTAAAAAATCTGTAATTTTACAAAATTGTACAGTTTTATTAACAGATTTTTCACGTATTTTTAAAATACAATCAAATAACAGAAAAAGACAGCAAATTTACAAGATAAAGAGAGAAAACCATGCCCAAGCTATACCAGAAAAGTATTTTACAGTATCGTTTTAATGTGATTTCATACAATTAATATACAATAAAATATTCTACGAAATTAATATTAATATAATTAAATATAAAATAAATTGTTATATAACCAATCACAGACTGAAAACAGTTTTTTTTAAATGAACAACAAAGGAAGGTTGGGTTTCCTGGCTACAATCCGTCATCTCAAGCATATGATATATTGTTATTGCCTTATATAATTTCCTGTTATGATTTTGTGTTTCAGAGTGATAAACTGACCTCTGACTTGGAGGCTGTATGTCATTCCACTCCCTAGTTCCCTATGACGTGAGTTGTGAACAAAGATGCAGACACTAGCAAAGGCCTTGAGCTACTAAACATTGGGACACTGATGATTCAGTTACCTGCATGCAACACAATAACAAGGTGATGGCTTTGGTGCTGATGGGATTATTAAAATGAGCCTTTATGACAGATCACAGTGTTTTTTCTCTCCATCTTCATCTCCTCCACACCCTGAGTTGTGTTCTGCCCTGCTGACAGACTGACCTCTCCCACTCGAAAATGAACCGCATTAAAAACCTCCATCCTTACCAACCAAACATTTTATTGGCTGGATCTTGTTACTGCTTCCACTTGCTTTAGTTCACTCCTGCTGTTTTTATTTATTCATACATCTAACTAGCAATATGCCCACTAGCCCAAACATATTTCAATTACCATAACTGCAACAGGATCAAACATATAAGTCATAGTAAAGGTCTTTCCGACCTTATATTGTGTAGGTCTTTATTATTATTACTAAATGGTAAAGTTATGTAAATAGGACTCAAAAGAGAGAGTTCACCCTAAACGGCAACACAATATCACGGCAAAAAAAATTATTTTACGATATGGCAAATTTTGGCTAATTCGTATTGCTTTCGCGCCAGTGACGTTAGGGTGGGGGTTCAGTATTGCTTTTTTCCTAATCATACGTTTTTGTACAATTCACAACGTGGGAATTCATACAAATAAGCCACATCATAAAAAAGTTAAGAATTCCCGTGAGATCAGTTTGAAAACTCTTAGGTTAATTGGTCCAAACCGCTATGACTTTTTTCCATCTGTGGAAAACAGATTGAATTCACTTTCAATAACAAAACAGCGTCATCAATATTCTTCACATTTTCTATCTCCATTAGGTGGAAAAAGTACAAGTAAAAAAGTAAAAGTAAAAAAACTACCTTACCTCATCAATAGATAACTAAAATCTATTTTCTAATTGCCAAGATGGCAGCCAAGTGTATTATGTTAGTTAGTAATGTATAGAAAATGACCCAAGAATGTATTATTAAATGCATTTATTTTCTTCCTATTAGCTCTAAGCTAAAATCCTCCCCAAGAGCTATTGCAAAACAATGAAATGTATTTATTATGGATGAGCAATTTTAGATGTTGATATTAAATTAAATTCTAACCTGACTCAAGCTCACAAAAAATAGCTGTTTTGGCCAGTTAGCCATTATTGTTTTAGGAAAGGATGCTGGGTAAAAAAGGGTCTTGAAACCTAAACTGCAGAAAATGTTTTTTAGATGGGATGCTGCTATATCTTTCACCGTGCAAGGATAACCGTGCCCTCCTGACCAAGATAAAGCACCAAAGCCCTGTGTCTCAATTCATCTTCAGCACTGATAAGCCTACCTGAATGCCAGCACTGATCAAAGTGACACATGGCTTCCCGCTGCCTATACTCGCTGAATACTGACTACACACAGTATGCAAAACCCAACACCCCCTCTCTCAATCGCTGTAGATTACTGTGAGCAGAGAGCTGTGAAAAAAAAACAAGTTTACTCTTTGGATAGCTGCCTTTCATTTTGGTAGCATACAAGCTGAATCTTATTATTTCAAAGATGTTTCCCAGGTCAAGTGGATCATGCAATTTCACATAGTCTTGTGTAGCCCAAACTTTGAGTTTTCCCAAAAATGAAAATTCTTTTATAAGTTTCTCCATGTCGTTTGACTTTCATTCTTCTGCAGAACACAAAAGAAGATATTTTGAAGAATGTTGGTAACCAAACAACACTGCCTCCTATTGACTTCTACTGTATGGACAAAACCACAGACACCTTTCTCAAAATATCTTCTTTTGTGTATACAGGTTTTGAACAAACGATAACCCAAATGTTCTTTTTGGGTAAACTTTTTTGTTCCTTCCGCTTAAAACATCGGATGTTGTCAAGCAAAGAATCACAGTTTATTTTGTTTTGCTGTTTAGAGTCATATGACCCTGGACGACAAAACCAGTCTTAAGGGTCAATTTTTCAAAATTGAGATTTTTACATCATCTGAAAGCTGAAGAAATAAGCTTTCTATTGATATGTGGTTTGTTAGGATAGGACAATATCTGGTGGAACAACAACTGTTTACAAAGCTGGAATCTGAGGGTGCAAAAAAAGCAAAATATTGAGAAAAACGCCTTTGAAGTTGTTAATCAGAGGCACTGTAGCAGGCCATCCACTCACAAAAATAAAGTTTTTATACATGTACGGTAGGAAATTTATAAAATATCTTAATGGAACATGAACTTTACTTAATATCCTAATGATTTTTGGCATAAAAGAAAAATCTGTCATTTTTACCCATACCCTGTATTTTTGGCGATTGCTAAAAATGTTCCCGTGCTACTTAAGACTGGTTTTGTTGTCCAGGGTCACATATATCCACACGTTTAAAATGGGAGGATTAAATGTATATGTCTACGTAATGAGTCTTGTCTATACAGCACTGCATCTTTTCCTGATTCCTTCATATTAATGGCGACAAATAATTATAATAATGATTTCAATCATAATTAACAAGCAGTCATGTGAATAATTTAAACTGCAGCACACTACAATGTGTTCTTAAACAAACAGATATCAGGCTGGAGCAAATTGATAGCCGATGGTGTAGAATCCATCAAGATCACGAAACACATAATTAAAGCGAGGTTATGAGAGATGGACTCAAGTTCGCCTCGCTGGTTGCCCTTCCTTCCTTTTCCTGTCTTATTAATCTCTTCTCCTCTGTCAGACTGTTGTTCTGATTATGGATGTCACACAGCAATAAAGCGAGCATGAATCAATAATCCTGAAATTAAAGCCAAAGTGAATTTCCCCAGCAGGCCACGTTACGATGCTTGAATATTCACGTAGACAGAGAGAAACGTAATCCGCAGAAGATGCTGATAATTCCCTGAACACATCTAGAGGCATTCTTAATAAACTCAAGCACAATTGTAAACATATTTGAGCATCATAACTGCCAGAGACTTAATTAACTTAAAGATGTAATTGAGACACATTTTGTTCAATCTCTTTTTTTCATGTTGCTGATCACAATTATGTTTTTTATAATTTAGCATAAACTGTGTTGGCGAGTTGTTCAGTAGATCACAATTCTGTTCAGATCAGTAGTCTATTAGTTTGTCCATGTTAGTTGCATTCTGGAATTTAGTGACAATGCAACATTATTTTTATTCAAATTTATTTAATTCAAAACAGCAATAGGAAGCATTAATACATGTAAAATTCAGTGCAATATAATATTTCAATAGTCCTGGTTTTATAGGATGGAAGGCTACATGTAAAAAAACAATTTTACTCGCTATTAAACTGTGTTTTGTGTCACCATATGTCAATTTCAAAGACATTTTATCAAGTCATTACTAAATGTTGTTACCAGCAGGACAATTGAAATGTTTCTTGCATTTAGGACATTTACTGTAAGGGATTAAAAACCTTTTGATCTAAACTGAAGGCATATGTCTGAATGTTTGGAATTAGGTACATGTGAAGAGAAATATAATTGTGCTGACATATGATATTACGAAGAAAAATGATATAAATTGTTTATGAAATGAATGACTTGGACTAAATAATTAAGAAAAAGCAGCCAATAAGAAGCCAGAAAACTCATTCAAAATTTCAGCTGGTAAAGACAAACATTGACCAATTTGAAGATGCTAAAACACTGAATAATACCTGATGATGATCATTAATTTAAGATGTTTTATGTCCCAGCAGTGTTACTTTGGATGAAATAACAATTATACTAAAATGTGGAAAAATTAAAGTATGAGTAAAGGACCCAATAAATATAAAGATTTTTAAAGTTCTTTTGACAAGAGTACAAAGCAACCTTGAGTTCATCTACTATACAAAAAGTCTTTGTAAACCTTTTTTGCTTTTCTACTCATCTTCTGTGAAAGGCATAGATTGCAATGTTTTATCATTGTCATGATTTCCCTCTTACAAACTTCACCTTTGATATCCGTAGAGTTATCTAACCTGCAACTCCCCTTTCACCGGAGATGGACATCATCTAACTGCTTCCTCCTCCAAAGACCTCTCCAAATCGATCGAAAATTAATTTGCAGGCTTCAGTAGAGAGATGACACGCTAGAAAGTTCTTTAGCTGATGCTGACAGCATGCTTCGTCTAAACACAACAAATTTATGTTTGGTTTAGCTGAAGGCGGATACATGAGTACAAGTTCTCTCATGTAAGCACTCTGATTTATCTGTCCTGCTCCACCTGCTAGAAACCCAACCAACATGCTCTGAAAAAGAAAACGTGCTATTTACACTAATAAGCATTTTTTCCATTAAGTTAAAGCTTTATCCCATGGTCAGACAAATCTGCCCTATCTGAATTTAATTCATATTTAATTTACAGCACATTTTGAAATTTTGCATTGATGCAAAGCAGCCTTACAGAAATACATTTATAGCACAAACACATAACAAACAGAATAGAAATCTATTGATGCAAAATATTAATACACTTTAAGCCAAACAATACAGCAACAAAATACAATTTAAAATGATTTCCTTATTATGTTAAATATATATATATATATGCATATTTAATAGAATGGATAAGATAAACTATTTTAACATCGAAAAATGACAGATATCACCTTTAAGGCATTCCATACAGGGTTTCTCTATGATGCTGATGTACCGAGACATCTGTAACATTTCTATTTCTTACCAGCTTGTCTGTGCCACGAGTGTGAGAATCACTATTTGATTTCTCTTATTGATCTGACAGACCCTCAGGGATTGAAACACTGGCATGGCGAACAGTGACAGAATGATGGCCTCACACATTTTATCTGCTCAACAAGCAAGATTTCAGGCAATAAAGTGGACGCAACAAACACTGAGAAAAATAATTAGGAAAGTTTGGAAGCTTGTTGGCCGATGGCAGAAAACAAATTTCTACATTCATTTATCAAACGCGTGATGGTATAGCACTAGTGATAGATACAGTGTTCAGTGGAGCAGATATTTTCCCCTGAAATAAAGTTTTTTTCAAAGACATATAATGTAGACATAACTCAAAGAACCAAACATGGAAATGAAGGAAAATGTTTCTGCACCGATGTTGCAATGTCATTCATCCAGGCTTCTGATGACACGCCCACAACCCCGCCCACATCGCTGATGCATATTGCTCGCAGGGTTAGAGGTTATATTATTGATCTGGCAAGTTATGATCTGATTGGCTGACAGTCAGTACCCAATGACTTATATTGTATGGGACACAAAACCAATGCTAGTGAATGGGTACCATCGTTATACGGTTACCAATATTGTTCAGAATAACTTATATTGTGTTCTGTAGAAGAAGGTCATACAGGTTTAAAATGACGAGGGTGAGTAAATGATGACAGTGAAGTCCGAAAACCAAATCTGAGAAGCAAAACTCTCCATTTAAGCTCATTACTAGAAACAGCTGAGAATTCATTGCCACATGTCTTGAAATCACAAACCAAAGTCACTTCTTTAAATTTTCCTTTAGATCCATCACATAAAAATAGGGGTACATTAGGATGTGTGTATTGTTCCAGCAACTCAATCCCTCTGCTGGATACCATGTGAGTGTCATGATCTGTTCTGTGTTCCCCTGTTATTTTGGACTCTTATGTTATGTCCTGTTGTGTGCCATGTTTGTAGTCATTTGTAGTTTTTCTTGTTAATTAGTTTCCCCAGGTGTTTCTTGTTTCCTTTGTTACCCCAGTGTATTTAAACCCTAGGCTGCGTCCGAAATCACATACTGTGACAGTACGTACTGAATTTAAATAAGTACCTACCTATCGGCCGTCAAAACAGTACGTTCTATACAGTATGACCGGGAGTAGTATGACTACATTTCGGACATACTGCGTCCGCCATGTTTTATGGTCGTGTGACCCGTATGCTCTTTGACCTGTGACGTTTTAACAACAACCTATACGTGCGCGTTTATAAAAACATAATTCAGTCATGAGAAATTAATTTATTGGCACTTACATTAAAAACGGACGTCCGCCTTAAAGTTTTCCGCTACATTTATTTGATTTACTTTTGAAATTTGACTGTTGCTCAGCTGCCGTGGCATCATAGGATAGAAAGTGTCCATCAGATCCACACTCATGAATCTCGGCGGATGTAATAGACCATCCGGGTATTTCTCGCCTACTGTTTTTTGCATACTGAGGTTTCGGACATACTATTCATGACTTATACTCATTTTTGCTTACTATATAGAATGGAAGTAGGCGATTTCGGACGCAGCCCTTGTGTTTCCTTTGTCTGGTGTCGGTCTGTGTTTTTACGCTTTGTTTAGTCGTTGGATTACCTTGGTTTGTTTTTCTCTTCTATTATTTCTGTTATTCTATTATATGTTACACTGCATGTGGATCTGCTTTCTGCCTGTTACTTCTTGTTACAGTGAAATAGAGCTCATTCCAAACCTGTATATTTTCCTTATTTCCTGAGATCAGCTATAAAGAACAAACACTATTAAGCTCCGGATCAATATAGGGGACATCACCTCCGTTATCACACTGCAAAGTAGATTTATGCCCCATGCCATTGGAAAATAAATCACATATTCATACTTTAAATTAAAACAGTGAATGATGGTGTTTAGAGAGAGTGAGTGAAAAAAATGGGCATACCAGCAGATTAAATAGCAGTGCGAGTGGCAGGAATGTCTATTAAAAACTAGTGTAAACCCACTTTTTGGCATTATTTTGGAATGAAGGGGCATATCTCGAGAGGGTGAGTGTTTTACTTCGTTCCTATAAAATACAAATCTAATCAGTGCTCTATATATTAAGCAGACTGAGGGACAAGCAAGGTGAGCCAGAGACGTAAATCAGTAAAGTTTCAGTTCAGTTTCTATGTGAACAACACTATGTCTTTAAATCACTAGAATCACCTTAACTCAAAAATGAAAATTCTTCATTTACTGATGTCCTTCCAGGGCTATTTGACTTTCTTACTGTCACAGAACATAAAAGTAGAGGGGATGCCAGGAGAAGGTTTTACTACTGCTTTTGGATAACTTAACAAAATACATCTGCTTTTATATTACATTGCACTTTTATATTAATTTTTTGGGTGAACCAACCGCTTAAGAATATAAACAGCATCTCATCCAAACAGCACAAATATATGACTTGGTCTCAGTTTAGTTGCAACAAACAGCGCACTTATTAACCTAAAGTGCTTTGACAGAATGAGTCCGGTCGGGCTGAAGCCAGGAAAGGTGACAGTGACTCTTAATAGGATCCTTACAGATTAGGCCTGTAATGTCATGCTTTATGAGAGCTAATGATGATGGTCCGTTTGGGGAGAGAAGACATATGACATCATCCATCAGTCAATCGGTACAATAAAAGCATATGGATGTAAGCATCCGCCAAGGACATTGTATTGGGGTGTCAAAGGAAGGTGATGCATGGATAGACAATTTCAAAACAGGGTTAGAAATATTCAACAAATTTGAACCGAAAAACAACACAACAGAAAGTAAAAAACAGTTTGGCTTTTACTGTCAAACAGGTTTTATGGGTTATTTGAACAGTGGTAAGAGCAATCTATGCATGTATTGTGATCTGATTTTAAATTGCATTGGTGCTGAGATCACAGCAGGAGTCTGAAAAGAAGTTAAAAAATTGGCTTCCTTCAAAGATGGCTGAAACATTGGGTTCAGAATTTTTCGTGGAAACCGAATGGGTCTCAGCATGTATTTAAGGCTTGTAGCATCAGATGATGCTGTGAAGGTCAACAGGACATTACTGCTCTGAAAGTGTTTTACTGAAGTGCACAGCCAACATATGAGCAATGAAACGCAAAGAAAGACAGGACATCTGGGACTTTAATTGAAGTTTAATGATTTGAAAAGTCTTGCCTTATTCAGAGCACCAAATGGTTCAGAGGATGGTTCAATGATGAAAAGCTTCTATGAAAAATGAAGAAAAAAAATTCTCATGATATCTTTACACCTTTTAAACTGTTCATATTATACAATTATTTATTCTTTTCGGTTTTTCTCACCAGAAACAGTTATAATACATTTTTTCAGTTTGTTTCTATGCTACAAAAATCCATGAAAAATTAATATTTATTGATAAGACTCATAGGGTACTTACCTCGACCAGGCGCAGTGCTCACATTACTCCACTTTTACACAGTCTTCACTGGCTACCTGTTTCCTCACGCATTCAGTTTAAGATTCTCCTGCTGACATTTAAGGCTTTGAACGGTCTTGCACCTGGCTATATCAAAGACCTAATTCACCCATATATACCAACTCGGTCTCTTAGATCATCTGATTTTGGGCTTCTTAGCATCCCCAAGTTTAGACTGTCCACTGCAGGTGGAAGGTCATTTAGTGTTAATGCCCCCAGATTATGGAATTCTTTACCCATATCGCTCCGTAACTCTTCTTCTCTATCCATCTTCAAAACACAATTGAGAACATTGTTTGAAATGTATTATCAATAATCTTGCATCTTGTCCTGTATATTTGTATGTTTGTTTGAAAATGTATTTTTTGCTTAAGTGCTCATTGTAAAGCGACCTTGAGCTCGTGGAAAGGCGCTATATAAAAAATAAGAATGTTTGTTGTTAAATATGAGTTTGTGTTTTAGGTCGACTTAAACTTTAAAAGCTCATTTTACTTACATAAAGTAACAATTCAAGGGAATGTGGGCGTTACATTACTTCATATTGCCCAATAGCGCGCACGGACTGAATGAGTGACGTCAGCAGTAAAGGTAAACTGGCAAACGCGGACGCTAACGTTTATATACGCGATTTTCTTATGGATACACGAGGGATTTGTAATAAACATGTTCAGAGAGTTAAACAAAGATGTGTTTTTCATTAATTATTTCATTTTTTTATGTTAACTTTAGTGACGTCGTGCAAGCTATGGATAGTAGATGACTAAGGACGTCAAAATGGTTCTGTTATCGATTAGCAGACAGCAAAGTGCTCTTTTCCTATTGAAACAGTTTAAGGAAATACTTAAATTAAAAGTGCAACTTTGTGCCAACAAATCTAGTTTCGTCTGCGTATTTATTCTATTATAGCATTCAAAATGATATCCAGATGCAAACAAGACCTTCGCTTCTAAATTATTAAGTAGGAAGCCTCAGGTAAGTGCCACGTCATACGCGAGCTCCTCCCTCTCATGCAGTCATTGGCTTTCGGACTTTAATATTCCATGCCGCGGCTTGTGATTGGATAGATTCACATACAACTGATTTCATAAAGCAAATTCTTGGGAAGTTGTGTAAAATCAGTAAGAGATATACTCGAGGTCCACAGGGAATCTCTTTAATCGGTGGAAAATCATTTGTGACCGCCTCTGGATTCTCTTTCATGTAAGTAGCAGCGCTTTAAAAACTACTGCAGCGTGATTTAAGTTAAAACAGATGCTTTGATCTTTCCCTGCGCATCTCTTTTGAGTGTTCCGTCTCTTCTCCGTCCATCAGATGAGATGTGAAGCGGCAATGTGATGCGATATTAATAAAGCATCGAGACGTCAGTGAGTCAGACAGTCGATGTGCTTTTTTTACTTCCTTTTATTTCTTTCAGGGTTTTGCTTGTTTTGCTGTCATTAGATTTTTAGAAGAGTTTTTGAACGTACGATTTAATAACACTTTTCCCATTTTAGTTTTAGTAAATGGAATCTTTTTCGCAGAAGTATGCGCATGTTTTTAACATCATTAACATTGCTGGTTTATTTTCTAATAAATGCATTTGCCTGCATAAAAATAAGCATTCCGTGTGACTTTATATTAATTCGTCAGTTAAGATCCATCCATCAGTTTCATTTTCGCTTTTATTTATTTATTTTTCATCGATACGAATGTGAAGTTTTCCTTTAAGCTCACTTTATAGCACCTTCTTGCTGTAAGATATGAGCAATGCTTGAGTAACTGTCTGTGCTGCTGTTTGTCGCAGTCCGATTAAAGTCTGAAGCTGATCTCGAGGTGAATAAATAGCCTCTAGTTTATTAGGAGAAATCCAAAAACAAAACAAACGAGTGTAAAACAACAGTTTAGTTCACAATTTGACATTCTGCATCATTTTAAAATGACCATTAGACAAATATGAATCTTTAAATAATATCATTTAAAACACACCCATTATGAACTTTGAGTTTATAAACATGCAGGAAAAACTGTTCACATGTGAGATCATAATGCATATCATCTAACATCTGTTGTAACTGTGTTGTACGCTGACTGCGGAGAGCTGGAGCTGATCGCATCATTTCTAGGCAAACTACCTCTTCAAGATGCAGGGATGGTGCAAGGACATATTCACCTCTTGGGTTCCTCTGCCCGCCCGTATCTGGATTTATGACCCCGTAGTCGTGAAGAATTTTGAGTCTGGAACACATCCAGCTCTGGCCTCATCCGAAAGGCTTTTACATCATTGCATTATGGTGACAGATAGGATAATGTACAGTTTTTTGAGACTGCGGGTGTTCCACTGGCCTTATCTGACCATTGAGTGTAAAACGCAAAATAAATTACAGTAAAATGACATGTTTAATCTGCTTTTACTGTTTATAGGCTACCTCCGCTGGGAGGTATGCATATGAAAGGATATGATGCTGGGAAAAACAAAGTTGCAGCCATTAATAAAGCCTTGAGTCGGTGTGACAATTATCACTGTGTTCAAACCTTTTGTCCAGCATAATGACTAATGCAATCTCGCTCAAGGGCTTTGATTATAGGTGTAGCACTTTCATCTCAAACAGAAAAGAATACTTTAAGACTATCTGGATGTAAATTAATTGATGGCTTTGATGTTAGAGCTCTGGCTTTATTAGTGCTGTAATGACACGAAGAGACACACACACATATCTTCCCTTTTTCAGTCTCTCCCTTGCTTCATTCAACGTCTCGGTATCATTCAGCATCTCTGTGACCTTGCCCTAACTTCACCTACAGTAAAAACAATTTTTTTTCTGGCAGAAAAAATGTGCACACTTTGTACCTTTAGCTTGTCACTTGATTGATGTTAAAGGGTCAATGTACTGATGATACTGCCATGATGACAAAATTAATGTACATATTTTACTTGAAGTATTGGACTTACGTGTTACGTCACATGCGTCATATACTGTATATGAATTGTTTTGTTTTGTTTATTTGTCGTCTAAATAGTCAGATTTCACATGCTTTGCTTTTTGAGATGTGATGTCACTGAAACGTCATAAACCAGTCAGATAGATATATAGATAGATGGATAGATAGGTTACTGCACTTCTGCGTTCTCTCTTTGTCTTCTTGTCACATATGGATTTTGCCATTTTAAACGTCTGTCTCGTGCAGTAAACTAGCTTCGGCTCTCAGATCTTAATTTGGTCCATTCTGACCTGTCACGTGTCTGCGCTCTCTGTATTTATGTCTGTGTCCTGTGAGCGTAATGTGGGCAAGGTAATTGCCTCTTAACGTTGTTGAAAGTCATTCCGCCTTCAAAACTCACTGAAAGTGGATATCTCGTCCGTGCGGTTCAATTCCGTGTGTTTTACTGTTCCTCTTACTTGAGTGAGTCATAACCTCCGTGAAAGAGATTTTCACAGGTCAAGGGGTAAGTGTGAGGGGTCTGGTCATAGTTGGGCACTCTGTTTAAACTCTCCCCTTCGTGTAGGGACTGCATAGAACAAAGTGATAGTGTGTGGAAATTGTTTTTCAGATTCATTTAAACTTTTCACGTTTGTCATACGGCATCATTTTAAACATTCAGTAAATTAAAGGGATACTTCACCCAAAAATGAAAATTCTGTCATGAATTACTCACTCTCTAGTTGTCCCAAATCTGTATAAATGTCTTTGTTCTGATGAACACAGAGAAAGATATTTGGACGAATGCTTGTAACAAAACAGTTCTTGGCCACCATTGACTACCATAGAAGGAATAATTACAATGGTAGTCAATAGTGCCCCAGAACTGTTTGCTGTCCTAAATTCTTCAAAATATCTTATTTTGTGTTCAACAGAACAAAAAAATTATAAAGTAATTTATCCTACTATGGTAGTCAATGGGGTCCAAGAACTGTTTGATTACAAGCACTCTTCCAAATATCTTTCTCTGTGTTCATCAGAACAAAGACATTTATACAGACAACTCGGAGGTGAGTAAATGATGACAGAATTTTTATTTTTGGGAGAACTATCCCTTTAACACAAAATGACAATTCTCACCCTTCTAAACCTGTCTGCTGTTATTCACCCAGTATCACCATTCCTAACAACAGTTATTGCATGACGTAAGAAATCTTGTAGTAACTTAATAAATCTTGTAGTCAGGATAAAACTTTTGTAGCATCAGTATAAAGTTCATGGATTTGATTGCTATACAACTCACACTGATAAATATATACAACAAATGAACCAAAAGTGTAAATTATAGGAATGTATAATGTAGCTTTTTTTTAAATCAACATTTTATTTTTTTGTATCGAAATGAACAGTTTTCGTTTTTGTACCGTGGCTAGAATATCAAAATGAGCATATCTTTAGAATTTTTATCTAATAAATTTCCATCTATTTAAAAAAGAAATCCCTGGATCCACAGATGGCAGAATGTCAACATGGATATTACTGCTCGCTGTGGGTGCGTCGGCTCGTTTTGGAATGTCCTGGGGTCAGCGCTCCGAACCCATGTTTGCCTCCGTAACTCAGAGTATTTTCCCACCCGACTACGAGCACAACCCCACACAGCTGAACTATGGCGTGGCTGTGACTGATGTGGATGGAGACGGTGATCTGGAGATGTTTGTATCGGGGTGAGTGTTATGTTCACCTGTCATGTTGGATTTCAAATCATGTCCTTTATTTTTAGGAGAATGAAGTTTAAAAATGCAATTTCTGAGGGGATTTAAACATGATTTGTGCCTGGCTCTAACATGCTGCTTTTGTGTTGTTTGACAAAGTACTTTTTTGTTAAATTGACAAAGAACAAAAATATTTGGCAAGAAAATACCATTACCTCAGTTTGCGACTTGAAAGTGATGACTTTCAAGTGAAACAGACATGTCAAAGCAATCAGTTTGATTCATTTGTAAACCATTTGATAGATGATATGGTTTTGTGGATAGAGTGAAAGCTGATGAAAATGTATGCATTTAAACATTTTAGTGTTAAGAATAACCACGTGTGTTAGATTGCAGCTGACAGCTTTGTATCTCCAGGGATCTTAACAGTCTGCTTTTCCATCTGTTAAATGGCAGCTAAGGTTGAACTGTGGAATTGTGGGTCAGAAAAATGCACAAACAAGGATGTGTTAAAACAGGAAAGTTATGAAGGCAATGTGGTTGTTAAAACTTTGCAAGAGAATTAAGTTTATTTTCTCTTTCTTTAATCTAATACAGTCCAGGAGAACCAACTGAGATATGAAGACATCTTTACCGTAAAACACCTGTTTGGGTTTTGCACATGTAGTTGTGGCCTTATTTGTGATTTGACTTAAAATGACGTCAGATTTTGACATGCTTGTGCCAACTGTTATGCATGCTCTACTTTTTTCTCTGTAGATACAATGGGCCAAACCTGGTGCTGAAATACGACAAGGTTAAGAAGAGGCTTGTTAACATTGCACTTGACAACCGCAGTTCTCCATACTACGCGCTCCGAGATCGACAGGGCAACGCTATCGGGGTGACAGCATGTGACATAGATGGTGACGGAAGGGAGGAAATTTACGTCCTCAACACTAATAATGCCTTCTCGGGTATGAAACCGTTCCCTGGGAGAGGTTCTTAATTAAATAAAGTAAATGGACATTAGTTCTGTTTCATTTACTTTCTTTCTTTTATGTGATCTCTCTGTTCTTCATGCAGGGAGAGCCACATACACTGATAAGCTCTTCAAGTTTCGAAACGGCCGGTTTGAGGATCTCCTGAACGATGAGATAAATGAACACAGAGATGTTGCTAACCGTGTGTCCGGACGATCAGTGGCGTGTGTGGACAGAAAGGTAACGACTCGTGTCTACTTTAAGCTGACATATGTCACTTTGCCTCACTAGCGCCATCTCTGTTTGAAAGATCCAATTGCGTGTTGCATTATGTGCTTATGTTTTGGTGAGCTGAAGTCAAATGATGTCTAGTCTCAGCCTCAGACGTCACGCCCACAGACCGATGGCTGAACGTCTGATGCATAAGGCACACTTTTCTGGAAACACTTCAGCACGTTCAAAGTCGTAGTCTGATTGGTTGAATTTTTTCAGGATTTCAGGGAGACGTGCGTGTCGCTTTCTTTAACGGTCCGCCTGGAAACAACACGAAGCCGCCTGATCTAAGAAGTAAGCTGTCGTGTTTACAATTCATCACGATCGACTAAACGCTTAATTCTTAAAAGTATGCGAGGTTCACGGCATAAACTTATAATCATTTTGTTGCTGTTAACTTTTGACACGTTCGTGAATGTACACCGGTCTGTTACTGCGGGGACATTTCCAAGCCTCTAAACATGACGCGGCACGAAACGAAACGTGATTGGTTGCTTTACCTGTCAGTCATATGGCCTCTTGGACGGGCCTTGACCAAAGAAAGCGGCGATAAGTGGCTACGCAAGACTAAATGATGTCAAACTGATGTTTCTTACCAAACTGTACCCAAAACCTCAAATTATAGATCAAAAAAAGCTTACTGTTGTGAATCGGGGTAAAGTACATGGTTTTAAAGACTTATTATTTTTGCATGTACTTGCTCAATACCTGATTGCTGTTCATTTTTAACCCAAAAAGTTTGAAGTCAAGTATTCACTTGCACGTTGTTCAATATCTGTATATGACTCTTTCTTCTGTGGAACACAAAAGAAGATATTTTGAGAAATGTCTCAGTGGTTTTGTGTCCATACAATGGAGGTCAATGGGGCCCAATGACGTTTGATTACCAAAGTTCTTCAAAATGTCTTCTTTTGTGTCCTGTAGAAGAAATAAAATAAGTGATTGAAGAATTTTACGTTTTTGGGTGAACTACCACTTTAACTGTGAAGAACTGTGTGGTGCAAATTCATTCATCTGTATTTTTGTTCTGTTTCTTATTTTATTTTTATTTTTGGCTACACTAATAGAAACGAGAGAAACTGTTTTTCCCTAAAAGCCACAAAACTCCCATTTTGATTTTATTTGATTTATTCTAAACCTAACCTGGTGGTATTTGGAATATTTTCCAAGTTTTATAAATGTGCCTCTTTTCAGAAAATGTGAATAGTTATTTGGAGCCAAATGTTGTAAATCAGCCATCGACTGAACCAGAGAACAACAGCAATTCTTACAGCCGATGAAAAGTGAGTTCATGAGGGTGTTCTGGGACTTTTTACATCTTGTTACCGTCTGATGGTTTTTCTCTTTTGGCCTCCGAATCCTCTGTGGCCATCGGTTACTGTTTGTCAGCACTGTGGAGTCCTGCCCCGTTCAGTCAGCCAATATGATTGTTCATTTCCAGCGTTCTGCATTATTTGTCTCTGACAGCGAATCGCGCGCTGCGATAATTAGAAAACGCAAGGCCTCATTTGTTTTTCGTAAGGAGACGTATTAGAAGGAAAGCACAGAGCTTTAATTTGTCTCTCCGCACGTAGGTTATCAGAGCTCTCATCGTCCGACTGCGCTTCACCGCTACTTACTCCCGGACGGCATGATGGATGGCCAGACATGTCAATGATTTGTATTTAGTCCAAAACACAATAAGCTGAACAGCATATTTCTGCAATTACTTCTGGAATGCACGCTGTTGTGTGGAGCAGTCAACAGTGAAGGATGCTCGGTAGTCCTGGGGAAGAGCCGGCGAGGGATTGAAATGGATTTTTTCATCTGCAGTCATTTGACCGGGCTGATGGTAGCGGGATGGTGCTCCCTAAAAGTACTTCATAAATGATTTTATGATTTAGGATCGGGCTGATAATAGGTTTGAAAAGAAACAAAACAAAATGTGTTTGGTCTCATTGGAATTAAAGTTGGAACAAAAAAATGCCTATTATTGAATGTTACACACAAGTCGATTTGAAGTTAGCTGCAGGAATTAATTCCAGGTGCAGATTGTTGAGTTTGCGCTGTAATCGTGTCATCGTTTATATTTATTATTAGCTAGTCGTACAAGGTCACATATGTGTCACATGACAAACATTAAGTTGCAGTAATGCTGTTGAAACGGCAAAGCATACTGTTCTCACCAGATGTCCAAGGTCAACCAGCGTCACCAAGTCTTGACTAAAACGTTCTTTTAGCTACGTTTTTAAATCATTTTTCTATTTATCCCTTTCGACTTTAAAGACATTAATATACAAATGCATTGTATAGTTTGTTTCTCCTTGAGAGTGAAGCACCATCATTTGTCACTTGAAATGGACAGGAAGACACATTATGGGCTCGTTTCTTAAAGAAGACAGATTGATCCTCACATCCATCTATCTGCAGGAGCTGGTCATTATCTAAGCTTTATTGCCACTTCTGTTTTTCCTTCCAATGGTATTAAAGTACATTAGGACAAAGTTTTAACTTTTGCTTTGTTAGCTTTTAGCTTTTTAGTATGTAAACAGTTTAATGGTACTGAAATCGAGGGTCCCCATAAATATTGAGCCAGCTGAGTGGTGTGAAACATGCATTTCAGGGATGCTCAATTGAGTTTTTACAGCTCTGAGATGGGACCTGAATGGTTTGTAGTTTAAAGCGCACAAGGGTGGATACAGATATCGCCGTGTCCTTGAACATGGAGACCTGAGGTTAATCCAGTACGTCCCTGTAGTATGTGTACTGGATCATTTTTTTACTGGAAAGTGCACATGACTACAGAGCTACTCATTGACAGTAGATTTTAACGGGTTATAATTAATTTTACATTTAAGTTTTGCTTTTATTAAAAATTGCTCTTATTTATTATTGTGCACAGTAAAAGCTGTTTTCTAAAGCGTTTTATGCTATTTTCCATTTTCCAATAATGGTTTGATCACATTTAAGGAAGTGACGTTATAGTCTTTATAGTAATTGTCAAATTTGACATAACCCACAACTTATTGCGATAGGAAAGAGTTTATTGACGCTACACTAAATTAATAAATTAGGTAAATATAAGAAGTAATAGATGAAGAAAAGCTGAAATGCAAGACGACGTTATGTTTTGATGAGTGTGATATGTCCCAGTATTTGCATACTCGTTTGCTACAGACTCAAATCCTTAAAGTGATAGTTCACCCAAAAATGAAAATTCTGTCATCATTTACTCACCCTCAGAACTCATCCACAGAACACAAAAGAAGATATTTCGACAAAAGATGATAACTGAACAGCGCCAGCACCCATTCACTTCTATTTTATGGACACAAAACCAATGCAATGGGTGCCACTTATCATTACACATTGACATTCTTCAAAATATCTTCTTTTGTATTCCGTGTAAGAAAGAAAGTCATAACAATGCACAATTCACAAGTAGGTAAATTAAGATGCACCAAGAGTCTTTTTGACCACCAAAGTAAAACATTTTTACATCAGTTACATTCCACTAAACGGTTGAAACAGGATGATGTTACCCAAAACCTCTATAAATCACCTTCTTCTTTGTTGATAACCAGAGCATGAAAACCATTAATATCGTGACATTAAAAACCCAAACTGCTCCTAGAGTCTGCGGCGGCTAACCGCATTATTCTTTAATCTGTGTTTTCTGACCTAAAGTGGCGGTTGTGTAGAAACCAGCGAGCGTTTGACATTTTCATTGTTGTGCCTCATTAGGATTCTGGTCATGAGCTGCTGATATTTATATACTTATGTATATATTTTTTTCTTTCGCCACTTCCATGCTGTTGGATGGTGGGTGTCTTTATTGAAACTGTGTGCGTAAATTAATTTGCTTGGCTACCTCACTGACTTCATATCCACAGGGAATCTTTCTGATAATGGGGTGTGAAATTAATATCCAAGGGGAGGCGGCTGAAATATGCGTGTGTGAGTTTATGCGTGCGTGCATGTGTGTGATACGTGTGGCCGTGTGTACAGTATATTGCGTCTGTGTGTGCTCTGTGCTTACATTATGTGGAATACTGTTTGGCTAAATTTAAGAATTTCTCGCTCATAACAGCCATGATATGACGTGTTATTGCAAATATGACCTCAAAGTCAATGTCTGTATTTCTTCTTTTAGGGAACGGGACGTTATTCTATCTACATCGCCAATTACGCCAGTGGGACCGTCGGTCCGCATGCTCTGATCGAAATGGATGAAAGTTCCAGCGACCCGTCCAGAGGAATCATTGCGCTGTCAAATGTGGCCGAACAAGCCGGTGTGAACAAGTTCACAGGTTTGTGAGCATGTTTGTGAACGTGTGAGGCCTGTTTTATGCTTAAAAAGAGAATTCGCTTCAAATTGTCTTGTATCAACCTGAAGCGGTTTATTTTACAATAATGCTATCGTAAAATACTCGTACGCTGCAGATACAGTATGTGTGAAACGGGTCGAAGCATACGCCGATGCAGTGAATATATTACCCCAGACTTTAACGGCCGTGAGCTGTAGGGTCAGAGGTTTTTTGCCTTGGGCCTGATTTACAGCAAACCTCATTGCTCATATCAGCTTTGAATCACTGAGTTATAGACAGTGTTTATCAGCTAAAGCAGCCGGTAATAGAGAGTTCAGAGGCCTGGAAAGCAGCCCTGAATAAAGAGATGGAGGTTTTGCCGCACTCAGCTGTTTACGGCACTGAAAGTCGTGTGAAAGCGCAAGGACAAGTGAGTCGTATTTCAGCTCTGACTAACTCAATGAAGCAGCCGTACCATTAATAACTATAGGGGGAGCAGGCCTGTGGACCTCCATTCAGAGGGAAAAGCAGTTTTGTGGGTGGCTGTGAGGGAATGAGGCAGAAGATACCTAGCGTACAGGATGGTGATACCCAACGGTCAGAGGCAGGAGGGTTTCTGTGTTAACTTTTGTACGTGAAGATACTTTTTCAAGGGTTTTTCTGCCTTACTCTATTTGTTGATGCATATTAGGATTTAAACAAGCCCTAACCTTACTAAAATTAACCATGGTTTTACTATAGTAAGAGCGCTTTTAGGTGAATTGATGGTTTAATTATTAAATTATTAAAGGAATAGTTCACCCAAAAATGAAAATTCTGATAATGTGCTCACCCTTATGCCATCTCTGATGTCTTTTCTAGTTGTCATATGATATTTCGCCACAAGACAAACAAGAACCACTAAGACTTCAAGTTATGTGCTGCCATATTTGAATTCAGCACTAATATGCATTTGTTTGGGTTTTTCCTTCAGAAGACATACATTAAACCATCCGGATTACTTCAGTGATTGATTGAGGCGCTTTCATGATCATTAACGTGATGAGTCACATATAAGATAAAATGACAGCATTTTACTATAAACTTATTTATTTTGTGTTCAGCTAAAGGAAGGATGCCTTGTAGCTTACATCTGGGTTGGCATAATGGTTTTGTAAATTGAGAGAGAAGTTTAATTTTTGGGTGAACAAATCCTTTAATTGTTCTTAATTTTCTTTTTAAAATGTGAAAATATTGTTTGTTATTAGAGTTGGTCAAAAATGGAAAAGCGTAAAAATACAGCTCTGGCAAAAATAAAGAGACCACCCGGAATAATATTAGTTTTTCTGAATTGATTATTTATAGGTATGTGTTTTGAATTTTTTTTGTTTCATTCCGTAAACTACTCGCAGCATTTCTATTCAAAATAAAAACTGTGCACAAACTTGTCAAAATATCAAAAAAGATGCAATGTTTTCAGGTCTTGAAGAACACGAAGAAAACAAGTTCATATTCATTTTACATGCATTTGAGAAGCATTAAAAATATACAGCCGCGGAAACAATGAAGAGACCATTTTCGAGACTGATTTTAAAAGTTACTATTAATAGGTAAAATGATCATTTAACACATTTCAAATAAATATATAGTTTCTATTTGCATTTATTTGCAGAAAATGAAAACTGGAGAAACAGGTCAAAATAACAGAAAAGATGCTCTATATTTTTTTCAGACCTCAAATACTGCAAAGAAAACAAGTTCGTATTCCTTTTTAAACAATGCAACAGTAATATTTCTACATGTGTTTAAGAAAAGTTCAACAACATTTTAGATTTTTTATCAGTTTTCATGTGTCTTATCATGTTGGCAGACTTTCACACTACTGTTGGGTAATTTAATGTTACTCTTTCAGGTGCTTTTATTCAAATTTAACAAACACTAAAATGGCCAATATATATATACTGTATACAGTATATAGAAATGCTGTTTAAACTCAAATGTGAGGTCTCTTAATTTTCTTCAGAGCTCTATGTTGAATATAAGCTATAATCGTGCAATGAAAAACATTCAAATCAGGCTCATACTGTACTAACTGTAATTCAGTTAGAGGTCAGAGCTGAATTACAGCAGTGAGAACAGTGATGGCGCAGACGATGTGTTGGAGGAAAGCTGGTTAAATGCATACGTCCACACTCCCCGTAATGTGTTTCCGAGGAGCCAGAGTCTGTGTCAGCACAATCAGCGAGAGCCTGTGTCGAGGAAATGAGCTGGAAAGCCGCTAACGATTTCTGCTGTGGCTTCGGTGATGATGGCCTTCCATGTCTTCTGTTTCAGGGGGACGGGGGGTCGTGGTGGGTCCCATCGTCAGTCAGTACCTGCCTGATATATTCTGCGACAACGAGTACGGGCCCAACTTCTTGTTCCGCAACAACGGAGACGGTACGTTTACGGACGTGGCGGTACAGGCAGGTGAGCTGTCGATTCTTTGTTTCTTGATTATTTTGTTTTATAGGCCACACATTTAGGAAGTGAGGGACGTTTTTCTCTCTATTTTTTTTTTGTTCTCGCAGGAGTAGACGACCCGATGCAACATGGCCGTGGGGTGACGTTAGCAGATTTCAACCGGGATGGGAAGATGGATGTCGTCTACGGAAACTGGAATGGGCCGCATCGCCTGTTCCTGCAGCTCGGCAACCATCGCAAGCAAAGGTTCAAGGTGCAGTTTGTGAAATCACGATTTTTAGTGATTTCCATTCGCTATAATAACAGTCCTTAGTTTTGATTAGATGTGAGTATACTTAATGGTAGGCTTCACTTTTCATCTTTGCAATGATATGTAATCTCACGCAGCGAAAGTCGTGCTCCCTTTGTCTTGAGCTATATCATTAAATCCTCCTGAGAGGAGATACAGGAGATCAAATAATAACATATGCTTTCTGATGAGAGTCTTCAATTATTTTCTTATCAGAGTTTCATTGTTTGTAGTGACCTGGACCTTGTTTCAGCTGGTAGAGCATTCGAATGATTGTATTTAAAGACATTAAGAGTTAGGAACGTCTCTTTTTTTCGTGATCTCTACTGATACTGTATCTATGCTGAATCAAATCTCAATGTGATGATTTATTTTTTAGTATATCTTATAACATAACAAAGAGAAAACAGAATATTTTAGGAATCTCAAACGTTTTCTAAAACAAATAAATATGTTGTCATTTATTAAGCAAATAACACATTAAAATAACTAAAGATGAAAAATGAAACAAATTCTGTCATCATTTACTCACCCTCTTGTCATTTCAAACCTGTCGAAGATATTTTGAAGAATTGGTAAACAACAATGTTTACAGTAGAATAGAATAGAAGCCAATACAATAGAAGCCCATTCACTTCTATTGTATGGACACAAAACCAATGCAAGTCAATGGGTACCAGCACCGCTCTACTTGCTCTTCAAAATATATTTTGTGTTTTGCACGAAAGATGAGAGAAAGATGAAAGTCAGTTAGTTACGGTGAGTAAATGATGACAGAATTTTTATTTTTGAGTGAACTATCACTGATTGGCACTGTACATGGGATTTGTGTTAAAGATAATGGATGGATCATGTTATAAGGATGCATTAGCAAGCCTATTCTTGAATAAATAAATAAAAACATAGCGATACAAAATAAATTGATGAACACAAACTTTTGTCTGTTTATTTTCCAGTTAGACGTGAAGCTTTGGGACTGTGTCAGATAATTGTATCGACTTCAGCGGGTGTCTGTGTATTTGACTAGAGTGTTATGGATGGAGCAGCGGCGCGTGTGTAAATCGTCTCTGACTTCAGTTTGATCTCTGTTTAAAGAGCAGTGATTGGCTCCTTTAGCAGTGAGATAAATGTCAGGAGGAAGCTGTTTTATGGGGGTCAGTTGGTGGGTTAATGTCTCGTGGGAGAGATTACAGATGGATCTCCACAGGTGAAATGCAGGGTGGGGTATTGTGGCATTTGCCATTATTATTGCAGCAGGATTAAGATGCTGCGTTTTTATCCATCCATCAGTCTGTCTGTTCACGCTAGTGATAATACGTTTCCTGCATCTTTCTGTTCATCCGTCGCTAGCTGTTAGATGATCGGTATTGACTCACTGTCACTCCTCTCCTGGGTTCTGTCCAGGGATGGCCATCACCTCTCCTTCAACCAGACAGCTGAAGGTCACTTCATGGGCTTTCTCTTGCTGGCTTTATGAGCCCTATAATTAAAATTGGGCTTAATACTTGAGAAATTGCAGGCATGCTCAATAACTCTTCCATGACTCAATGCTGCGCTACTGAAGCGTGGAGATGGTGGTTACTTTTCTCAGCTTCTAGTTGTAGGCGTTGATTTACCTCCATCATCATTTACATCATTTTCATTACATTCATGCATTTTATTTAGAGCGACTCACAGTGCATTCAAGGCTATATATTGTATGTCAACAATTGTCTCCTTTTGAACGGATAGTTCACCCAAAAATGAATATTCACCATAAGGTTGTTCAAAATCTGTATTACCTTCTGTGACACACAAAAGAAGATCAATTGGAATGTGTCATTGGTTTTGTGTCCATACAATGGAAGTCAATGTTTTTTTAGTTACCAGCTTCTTCAAAATGTCCTTTTGTGTTCTGCGGAAGAGTGAAAGTCATACATGTTTAAAATGATATGCGGTGAGTTAATGAAAGAAAGAAACTTTCCCTTTCAACTAGTGATATTTCACCCAAAAATCTAAATTCTGCCGCCATTTACTCACCCTCTTGTCATTTCAAACCTGTATGACTTTCTTTCTTCTGCAGAACACAAAAGAAGCTATTTTGAAGAACGTTGGAAACTGGCACCCATTCACTTGTGTTGGTTTTGTGTCCATACAATAGAAGTGAATGGGTGCTGTTCGGTTACCAACTTTCTTCAAAATATCTTCTTTTGTGTTCTGCGGAAGAAAGAAACTGATATAGATTTGAAGGTAAGTAAAGGATGACCGAATTTTCATTTTTGTGTGAACTATCCCTTTAAGTCTGTTTTTAGTTCTTCTCAAGAATTTTAGGACAAACATTTTTGTCAATAACTCATTGAGAAAAAGGTGAGAACTCCATTAAGTGTTGCTACACTACAGTATGTGAAAACAAATTCTGAGCAATCTTATTTGTCTCTCTCTTGTAGATAATGCTTTGTATAAAGGTCCATGTGCCACCGTGCCCATCTGATATACTGATATCCTTGTTTCTTTGTATCAGGACATCGCCTCACAGAAGTTTTCCATGCCATCTCCTGTTCGTACAGTCATCGCAGCCGACTTCGACAATGATAATGAAATGGAGGTCTTTTTCAACAACATTGCTTACAGAGGACCGTCAGCCAACAGACTCTTCCGGTATATTACAAGATTTAAGTTATACTTCACCCAGAAATGTAAGTTCCGTCATCATTTATTTACCATCATGTTGTTCCAGACTTTCTTTCTTTGACACTAAAGGAGATAGAATGTTACAGTTTGTGTAATGTTAGGTATTTATTGGTTAGTTAGTCTTTTTTCACCTACATTATATATATATATATATTATACGTTTGTTATACACAAAAGAAAGAAAGTCAGAAAGGTTTGGAAAAAAACATGAGGGTGAGTAAGTGATGATGTATAGAAGATATACAATATATGGACAAAAGTATTGGGACGCCAATAGAAGGTCTAATAAACATGTTTATTCCAGTAATTCCAATCAAAGCAAATATTAATGCATACAATACCATATTAAAGGTCGGGTGCCACAGTGTTTCATGCATTCTGACTTCTTTACAATGTGCTGGCTTCTCATGCTTGACATGGTCAACATGTCAAAAAACGAGTTGGACCTATGACGTAGTATTTCTGTGCTCGATACACTCCCCCAGCGTTCCTATAGGTTTCGGAAACTTTTGTTCGAACATGAAATTCTGTTTCGTAACAACCTTTCTTAGTCCCTTATTGGACAATTCTCCCGAAAAAGCACGGCCACGCGTCAACCAGCGAGAGCGAGATGAAGAGCACGCCCACGCGTCAACCATGGAGAGCGGGAGAAAGAGCACGCCCGTCAATGTGCTCTTTCGATTCGCGAAATTCAGCTGTGTTTGTTTAAACGGTGTAATATAAACGGTGGATATAACGCTGGATTTGCAGATCGTTTGAAACTGACAGATGGAGCCGTGCCAGCATTAAAAAATGCCGGACATGAACCGCACGCGGTGAGTGAAATGTCTGTGTTTTGTTGACAGTCTGTGCGTATGTGCATAAGGTACACCACATGAACTTATAGTGAATCAACAGTTATGCAGGGATAATGCGATGATGTATTGTGTGCTCGTGCTTTAGTTCCGCCCCCTGCACGACTCCAGGGGCTCGCCTGTTTTCGTACAGCTGTATCTGTCTTTTATAAATGTGATCAAACTAAAGACTCTTCGAAGATACGAAGTATGCAATACTACAATACTACAGGTACTCAGGATTAATATGAGATTGGCAGAAATTGCGTGTGTTACATCCGCTTTGAAGAATTTTGTGTTCATCTTTGTTGCAACAGTTTTACAACTTATTCTGTTCTGAAAAGACTGTGTTCTTGTGTACAAGTCATTGATGGGTTTGGGTGATGAGTGTTTGGCTTAAAGTTGTTCAGCTAGGTTCAGGTCTGGGCTTTATGCAGACCGGTCAAAATGAATCAACCATTGCTGTAAAATTAGAAGGCACACAATTCTCTAGAATATATGCTGTAACATTAAGATTTGTTCTCACGGAAATGACTAAAGTAGTCAAACCTGTTCATAAGAAGGGGGCGTTCCAATACTTTGGCCATATAATGTATATACTGTAGTTTTTACAATTATTTAACAATGATTGTCCCAGAAATAGCTACTGTGCTATAAAAACGTGCCACACAATTGATCATGTTTTTTTTTTGAAGACTCACTTGATGATATTGTTTGATTTCTGCTACGCCTGAGCAGCAGCGACTTAAGGGCTCGGCATAGTCCAGGCGAATTGCGCTTTCGTTCTGCGTTCGGGGGTAAAACGAAGCTGGAAAACGTTGAGAGACGGTATAGTGTTTTCGAACAATCCAACACCCCATGGAGGCGGGGTTTACATGACGTATGCAAATAGCCTCTGCGCATGTGGCCACACAAACTACACACCCACCTATTACGTAATGGTCATGGACCAATGGTGGCTCGAGGGTGTTTACAGGCCAACACGAACTTTCCTGGAGAGTTCTGTTTGGTTTGCTGCGGCGAACTAGTGAAACGAATTGTCGTTTGGACCAGATTTTGTACGAAATCAGGTCACAGACGGTCGTTTTTCGATTTCGAATGTAGTATGCCGAGCCCTTTAGGCTGTTACATTCTGATAAACTGCATCAGATGGGATATTATACTAAAAGTAAAACTATTATCAAAGTTGTTCGAGTCGGATCGTTTTCTCTTGACTGCTTGTTCTTTTATTGAATATTACTCTGTGTAGCTTTATATTACGCTGCAATATTTCCACTCCCATCTGCTTTTTTTTTAATTGCGCTCTCGCGCTATTTTCCACTGTTAAGGAAATCTGGCCCTAAATATCTTGACAATAAAGTAAACAGTTAACAGTAAGTTAAACAGTAGTCTTATTGCTTTAATAAATTCCTTAAAGATCTGTGAATTTCAAATGACAAAATAAACTACTGGTAATGTTTAATATGAAGACAATAATATTAATGTGGCAACATTTGCTAGAAAGAAATGTCTTTCGATACCTTTATTTTAAGATTTGTCTTTGATATTTGAACCAGGATTGCCCGGGCGGATTCATCAACAGTTAAACGAGGGTAAGAAAAATGTGCATATGCGCATATACCTATTGGGAATCCAACGGAATTTGCTGCATACGACCACTTGTACTCAGTTATTTGGGAATGAAGCCCAGTTTACGATTATGTAACAGATATTTCTTTAGCATTTGCACTGTAAGGCAGGAAATAATTATTGAAATTCTCTCTTCGTTTTGGGGATTTGGTGGGAAGCCCAGGCAGCACAAGCCAAATGTCCAATGGCAAGACCACAAGTCTACCTGATGGGAAATTCCCTTTATATCCCACCCATTGCACACTCATTTCCTAGGAAAAGACTCAATGTGCCATTAAACAGAGAATATTTTTGTTTCTAATCCCACACTCAAACAATCAAGACCTTGGTTCTCAGAAAGCAAAGCCCTTTGTATAAAATAACCATAGAAACCTCTCTGTTAGGATTATTAGTCATCCAAATACAACCAGACAGAATGTTTTCACTGGATTAATATTGTAGTTTCATGTAAATGAATATCTCATTTTGAGACTTGTATAAATTGCTATGTCTGTCTGTGAATGTTCCTTTGTGTTGCGCCAAAATAAGTAATTTATCTTAACCGTGGCAGAATTTCACGAAGAGAACACGGAGATCCACAGATCGAGGAGCTGAACGTCGGGGAGGCCGCAGAACCGGAGGGACGAGGAACCGGTATGAATTGATTTGGGGTGAAAAATATAAGGCTGTAAATCCATTCCATGAGTCTTGGAAATAGTAAATTTACAATTGCTTTCTTAAAATCGCTTTATTCAAAGGTCTGATATTTGAAAGGTAATTCGTTTATTCTGACAAAGACATTTTAAATTGAGCATTTTGTTGATCTATTCCTGGAAATACATATCATTGGCCCCTACATCTGGCATCTGTCTAAAAGTCCAAGTTTATTGTGAAAAATGTTTATTTAATAGACACTCAATTGGCATTGGAAATACTGGTTGAGCACAACTCCAAACATTATTCTGTTAGCATCTGTTTCTCCTCTCTCTACCACTAGATGGCATTATAAATCCATATTTAATAACAGTATCAACAGCTGTGATGAAGTTCCTGTGTGAGCAGGTGTATCTATTACAGGAGCGGCTGTGATTGATTATGATGGAGACGGACAGCTGGATTTGTTGGTGACACATGGAGAAAGTGCAGCTCAGCCAATCTCGGTGTACAGAGTCACGCAGGTGAGGCCATGGTTTACACCGCTGTCTGACACTTAACATGCAGCAGTGTTTTTACTTGCTCATCTGTCATTTCATATTATTTCATTTTAAGTATCTTTGTCTTCTATGTTTTGCCACAATTTTGCTAAATTTTTAAAAATTAACACTAACGGGACGATTGTTTTAAGTTTTGAATTTGTTTTTTAAGTTTTGAGTTTGTCACGTACATGACCATACACTTCATGATATACAATATAGTGAAATGCTTTGTATTTCCTCAGTATGCAATAAAATAAAATAAAAATGGAAAGAAATCTGATTTATTTATACAATTTTGTTTGAAAAATTGAAACAGGAGAAAAAAAGGAGAAATAAGAGAAATTATATGTATGCCTATGTGTATATATCTTAATATAAGAAAAACTTTAATAATGTCAATAATGTTTAATAATGGCTGATTTCTCATTGCAGGGCTCATCTAACAAATGGCTCCGTGTGATTCCACGCACACAGTTCGGGGCTTTTGCTCGTGGCGCCAAAGTGATCGTTTACACCAAAAGAAATGGCCCCCACACACGCATCATAGATGGAGGGTCCGGGTACTTGTGTGAAATGGAGCCGGTGGCTCACTTTGGACTAGGTATGATTTCTTTTTTTCTAAAAACTCTTTTATTATTAAAAGAACAGTTCACCAAAAAGAAACATTCTGCCTTTTTTTCTCACCTTTGTGTTAATCCAAGCCGTATTACTTTCATTTACCAAAATTTTTAAAGATTATCCAAGCCCTTCTTTATTTATATAGTGAAAGTGAACGAACAAGTGATGAAATGAGTACAAATCGTCTGAAGTTGCGTGATTGCTTGGTCTGAACAGACTCCTGAAACAGTCCGATTCATGCATCATTCAGATCAGTTTTGTTGATTCTTTTAATAGATTAAACTCAAACAAATCTAGTGTAAATAACTCAATTTTAATCCTGTTGTCAAACAAAGCCATAAATTCATTTTTGTATTCCAGATGAAAGTAAGTCATGGGCTTGTTGGAAGATGAAGGGTGGTAAATAACAAAATTTCCTTTTTTTAGTTGAAATGTTCAGGTCAACTTTTTTTTAGCTGAAAGGTATAGCCGTGAAATTATGCAGACCTGTAAAATATCCATTTCATAAGTGCATCCACTGTGCAGAATCAGTCTCGGAAATGTTCGGGGTCGCTGAGCGGCAGGAAAACAAGCTTTCGCTCTGCTGATTCATTACAGAGAAACAATTATGATGTAACTCCCGGTCATGTTCGCCTGTGGGGGGGCTCGGGTCTCATAAGGTTATACAGCAGTAACATTATCCTCCGCGTGGAGGCCGGTTCCTGAATATCCTCATAGACTGGAGGTCCAGAGAGATGCCTGCAGGTGTGCCGGCCGGTGGCAGTGGACCGGGACCTTCACCTGAAGCTCGGCCGTCTTACAGATGCTTGGCGGCACACGGCTTCATCTGGGAGCTATCGGACAGATTTGAGGCGGGAACGTGCTGCCAGCTGGAAGCTCTGATGGTTCTGAATGTGCTGTGAAAACAAAGCGATAGCCATCAGTGGTCATCGGATCAGCCGGGGGGATTGTAAATATGTGTGTTTGTTCACTGCTTTTCGAGGATGTTTCTGTTGGAATGTTTTTAAATTAATGCAAAATATGTGCACTTTTAAATTAATTGGTATTAAAATTGTAATGTTGTAATATTTATAATGCTGCAACATTTATTTATTATATTGCATAACTTATACACAAAATCTTAAAGTGTGCTTTTTCTATCATGTATTCACCATCATTTTGTTCAAAACCTGTGTGTGACTCTTTCTTCTGTGGAACACAGAGAAGATATTTTGAGAAATGTGTCTATACAATGGAAGTCAATGGGGGGAAATATGTTTAGGTTAATGACATTCTTCAAAATATCTTCTTTTGTGTTCTGCAGAAGAAAGAAAGTCATACAGGTTTGGAATGACATTGGGGTAGGTCAAAGATGAAATAATTGTCATATTTGGATGAACTACCCCTATAATGGGATTTGAAATTCGGGTTTTGGATTTTGAGACATTGCTAAGATCTCGTTTCAACCTGTAGAAACCTCTTAACGTCTTTTAAACCTTCAGAGGTGACATGTTTGAGAACAATTGAGATTCAATTCACCTACCCCCATAAACTCAGAATCTGCTGGTGCGTGCATATCCTCTGTTAAACCATCTCTTTCAGTAAGCGCTGGTGAAATGTCATCCTTTATGTCTAAGGAGGCTCCTGAGCCAGCTCGGACAGTGCCAGGAGCCCCGTGGATCTGTTTACCTAAGAAATGTCGCTTTAATTAAGAACTGGGAAGGTGGTCAAAGCTTCTCTCCTGCTTGACTAAAGGCTATAATGGAAGGAAAGACTAGCGGCCCACCCTTCCCTCCTCCTTCCTCTTCCTTTGAAGCTCTGCCTGTCTCCTCCACCACGTTTGTTTCCCTTGGACGGAGATCACGACACCACAAGAAAGTCTCCTTTAGCTGCCATGTCGACTACTGTCCTGTCCTTTGTGCTAAAGCCAGTTGCGTCTCTTACAATCTGATTGTTTCAGTATAAGCGGACGTTGCCGTAAAGCCTCTTAAAGTGCTTTCCGACCACCGCGCCATTTATAAAACCCCTCATTCCAGCACTGAACAAAAGACAGATTTCATCAGTCTGCTATATGAGAACCTCGTTGTTTTAGTGGACGTTATGCCAAAAACGTTCTAGTCTGTGAACCCCACACACCGTCAGCCATGAGAGACCTCTATCAAATGAGACATGTTCAGGCCTCAATGCTCACAGAACTGCCCACAGCCGAGACCCGGCACATTCTTGAGCATTTGTTTTAGAGTCTGCGTTCTACGTGCCAAACCCGAGCCTGTTCCAACATGGCTTTTGCCGAGAAACTTCTTGGGAGGGCTTTCTCTCCCGAACGGTATTTTTCCGCGGAGAGCTGTATGTTGAGAAAAGAAATCATTCATTATGTCTCTTAAGCCTCAGGGCAAGTTCTGAAGGCAGACTGTTCATGAAGTATTGAAAGCTGTTCGCTGCCCTGACAGGGAAAGATGTGGCCACCAGTATGGAGGTGTTCTGGCCAGACGGACGATCCGTGGCCAGGCCGCTGGAACCCGGCGACATGAACAAAGTTATGGAGATCCATTACCCTGAACATGAGGAGGAAGTGACCCCGGCTGCTGAGATTGAGGTACACACCCTGTCTGCCTTCCTCGTGTGTTCTTTTTCTTTGAAAGATGTAATTGTTGTTGTCATTTGATGCGGTTTCTTTCGTGCAGTGTGGACCAGGATTTGAAGTCAATGAAAATGGCCGTTGCACAGGTACGCTTTTCAGTTAAACAAGTTTGGTCACTGTGTGTCACATTTAGTTTCCCTGAACCATGACTGTGTTTCTCAAGTTTAATCCCATGAGCCACGTCTCGTCCCCAGATCGAGACGAGTGCACACAGTTTCCGTCCGTCTGTCCCCACGAGCGACCCGTCTGCACAAACACCTACGGGAGCTTCAAGTGCCGTGCAAACAAGAGGTGTAACCAGGGATACGAGCCTAATGATGAGGGTACAGCATGTGTAGGTAGGTTAGTTGGGAATAAAGGAGGATGATTAAGGTTGATCGGTGCTTTGGGGCAGTTAAAAGTCCCTGAGAAAAGCTCACGTTTCACAGTCTGTTCAATGTCTTTTTGCTTTGGTCCGCTGTATGTAGTTGGAATTTATCCTCATGTTATGATGCAATATTTGGCAATGATTTAATGTTTGGGGTTATATTGACCCCACTAATGTTTAATATATGATAAAGTAGTAGATAAAGTATGAAATTTAGCGGCATCTAGGGGTGAAGTTGCGAATTGCAACCAACGGCTCACTCCGCCCTTCCCTTTTGAAGAACTACGGTAGCTGACACAGAACTAAGATGTCGACACGTTTTTGCTTCTTTGCTGGAGTAAATAATATATTTATTTCTGGGGTAACCACAAGATGTTGATTATCACAGAAGAATGCGAAATATATATGGAAATAAATGTAAAACAACTATTACACAGCAAAATCGCAAGTGTTAAAAAGGACAAATTAACACTCAAAGTGTATATATAATCCACACTATCGAAGTGCACTCCACTCCTCAAATTCTTCCTGTTCCCTCGTCCACTTATAGACTTCAGGTTAAAAATAGTGACTGGTTTCTCTTTTTCTGTCTTTTCTTCTTGCAGCTCAGGTGGCTTATTTTGGAGAAAAAAGATCTTCATCCTCTTCCAAACTCTGGTCTTTCTGTCCTCTTGTACTAACTGTACTCACCGTCTTCATCGCATGCTTGTGGGCATGAAGGGCCGGGAGTCTCTCCGCTCCTGACATCTCTGTCACCCTGATTGTTCTCTGTTTCTCCAAGATCCTATCTGTCTCACACTGAGGGCTTTGGAAGATGGTTGTTAAATGAACTTTCTATGAACATTTCACTTTTCCTGTCGTTTCTGCAATATCTCATTTATAATCATGATCAACAAGAGACTCGATGCTTAGCTTTCCTGTTGGGAGCCACAAAAGATCTCTGTTGTTAGGAAAAAACAGCTAGAATGAAAGAAACCTCTGATGAAATATAAAGCAGTCCTGGTTTTCATCATATTCGTCAACTGTGATTTGAGATGAGATTGTAATTTGTATGATCTTCATAAAAGGCCTTCTCTCAGCGTGTCACATGGGCGTAAACAAATGGTCACGGGTTCAATTGAGTTCTAGTGCATTCAGACCCGTATCACATCTTGCCAGGAAGCAGCGTGTTAGCAGGTTTTTCAGGAGAGCATATGCCCGGCCATCTGTTTCATGCAAGGTTACATTCCTTTAGCGAGAATAATACGTTCACAAAAGATTCATTCAGCACAGTTTTGACCCTCAATACTCGTGACTGCTAACGGGATCAGTGCATGTTTTTGGCATGGATGATTGCTTACATGCCAAAATTGTAGTCGGAGTTTCGCACAATGTTGAACCAGTGAAGGAATTTGAACCATTTGGATTTCTTTAAATGTGACATTATTTTAAAGACAATCACAGTATGATTATTTCCACAATGCCCAAATAATAATAATCATGATATTTGAAGGGTTTATTTGCAAAAACAAATAACTCGGTTTTTAAAACCTTTCCAAAAATCATGTTTTTTTATTATGTTTTGTTTTTGTGTTAGTTGGCTGTATTTTTGAGCTATTACTTAAAGGTCCACCGTATGAAATCTAGCAGCATCTAGTGGTGAGGTAGTGAATTGCTCACTCCACTGCTCACCCCTCCCTTTTGAAGCACTACGGTGGCTGACACGGGGCTAAGGTTTTTGCTTCTTTGCCGAAGGCGATTACGTATTTACGAAAACACGCTCTGTAGAGCAGTTTTTCCGTTTAGGGCTACTGTAGAAACAACATGGCGAATTCCAGTGTACGTAGATAGAAATAGCTCATTCCAAGGTAATAAAAACATAACGCTTCATTATGTAAGGACTTTATACACCTCTCAAGACAAAGTTATATGTTTTTGCAAATTAACTTTTCATTTATATTTCATTGTTGTACTGCCTTTAATTATAGCTAATTTATTATCATTTTGGAATATAACCATGACAAATTAACATGGGATTTACACTACAATATAAAAAAACGTTTTAATCATAGTTAAGCATAATATTATAATATTTGATATGTTTTTTAAAGTCTTTTGAAGCAGGTTTGTGTGAAGAGAAGACCAAATTTTAAGGTTATATTTATTTTATACAAATGGTTTTGGTTTTCCCCTATACATATTTATTTATATATATTTATTATATTTTGTGAGTTTTACATCCCAAACCAGTTTGGGTGATAACGCAGATATAAAATAATAAGAGAATATTTGCCAAAGTCTAATGAGCCATACATGTGGGTCTGTGAATTAAACATTTAACATGATATGCAAGCTTCATACCTACTGTACCTGTTAGCGTTTATCAACCGAATGACATCATCTGATGAAAGATGCGATAGACAGATGTCATCATCACTGTTGACTTAAAATCTGCGCACTCTTTAAACAATGAATGCCATCATATCTCAAGAAAGTGCTTTTGAACATTCACATCACTATGATGATTGGAATCCACTCTGGTTTGTGATGATGTTAGATAACCTTTGAGCTGACTCGTGATGTCTGCATTGCAGGGCAGAACAGATTCTCTGTGTTTTATTAAGCTTCATTTATTATTTTCCGTGTTGTGGCTCAAGAAAACAAAGACTAAATGCGACGACCGCTTCAGGAAAAATCTCACAAGAGTTGACAGATGTCACCTACAATTATCATTTCAAAAGAACATAGTTGTGTTCAAAGCAGCTTACGGTTCTTCGGTGTCGTGGTTGTAAGGAGACCAAAGGCACGTACAAATTCTCAATAAATGCATGTCATGTAAAAGGGTTGTCAAACAATGATCTGTTGTCATATTTTCTGCTTTAACAATTTGTAATGAAAATACCAGCATGGGTTTTTCGTACTGGTCCAGACTGCCCTGATAGATCAGTTTAAGACCGACTTGTCCTTAGTTGGTCTGGTTTTACAGAGGTTTTGGGTACTGAAAGACGGCTTGAAGACTTGATGTGTGGGCGATGGATTTGTGTGCACTTTCACAAAATCTGTAACAGTAAGAGAATAGATGAGAATGGTGACATTTAATTCAACCGTTCAGTTTTTTTTTTATGAAAATTTGTTCATTTTTGGCCGAATTCACTGTAATTTCAGATCCATATATGTAAAATAAAGTCAAGACGTTTTTCTGTGTTGGTTTTCATTTTGTTTAATTGAAACATTAAAGCTTCATTTTTCTGTCCCTCGCAAAACTTTCCATCTCGAGTCTAAACAAAAAAAGCATGAACCAAGAATTTTTCATGTTTATTCAGTGCTAAGTGACCCGCAAAAACCTTCAAGCCAAACACAAAAAACTTCACCAGGTAAATAACATTTTGGGTGTGTATCTCAGCTGCTGGGCACACAGCTAACCCGAGGCTGTTAGATCGTTGTCTCCGCTGGGGATTCAGAGAGGTTTTCAAGACATATTTCAGATATTTAAACTTAGTCAGAAAAGTTAGTCCAAGAGATGAAGAGAGATAGAGGGAGAGACACCAAGAGAAAATAAAAAGTGAAGCAAGATCAGATCTTGGAGAGGAAAGCAGTCTCAGTCTGCTGAGGTGCGAGGTCTCTTGTGTTTGTTGTCTTTAAATGCAACGTTAGATTCCTGAGGCAGGGTCGGTGTTCAAAACAGGTGCTGGGGTGTTCTAGGGTATGCCAGCCAACACTCGTGGTTCAGTACTAGCCTATGTGACGCCCACAGCACTGACACACCTGTTTACAGGTTTCTTTCTATACAGCCAAGACAGTATTTAGACAATACAATGAAATTCTCCTACTCGGGTAAAAACAATTTAGTTTCATATTTTTGGAACGAAGAATGATCTAACTACCACAAATGCATAAATGAATATAACTGAATGGTGACATTCTCTCTTTTAGCATCTGTGGAAAGTCCTGAACCGTTTCTGCTGTTTGATCAAGCCGTGAGACAATTCCAAACATTTGCTTCTGTACTCTGAAGAAAACTAAACCACTCAAAGTAATTAATGTTGAAATGACATTTGGTTTTCATATACATTTATTCATTTACCAGCTTTTTCCCAAAGTGACTTACAAATGAGGAATGCTACAACATAAGCGATTTTCTTCTGAGACGGTCACATGTGCCAAGACACAAAACTGCACCGAAGGTTGAGCCAGAATGGAGATATGTAATAATATTAGCCGTAGACTTTATTTTAATAGTAAATGTGGCAATGAATAGTTTTCATACAATTCACAATCATTCATTATGGATGCTTTGATTGACCAATCAGCATCAGTGTTGTACCTATATAATGCAGCTGTGATCATTTTCTCTCTCACCCCTGCCTATAATCTGCTATGATCCTTTTAACTCAAGTCAACATTTTATTTGCATTTAGTTGTTTATTTGGTACCTGCGTTATATTCCTTTAAAATTTATGTCTATAGCGTTTTTTCACAATTTTGCATTGTTGCAAAGCAGCGTTACAGTAAATACTTATTAGTAGAGACATAATAAAAAAGTATGCATAGAAGGAAAAAAAAAAAAAAAAACAGGAAAATTATAAAATATGGAGAATACATGGGGATAATGTGCAATCAACTGGTCAATTATGCAAAACCGCATTGTATGTTATTCTAGTCCTACACTGTAAAACTTTGCTGTAATTTCGCAGCAGGTTTGCCAGTAATTTACTGATGATTGGTGAGACATGAAACCTGATCACAAATCATACATTAATTTCCTTTTTATTTTAGGATTTCCACATTCCTCTATTAATGTGGTGCCATTACATTCAGAATTACATGCCTGAATAATACAATCTGGCTGTATGATAGGCCTACTAGAGCAAGGGGTTTCATATCTTTTATGTAGATCTGTATTTGTAACTCCAATCTTCGTGGAGAGTCATACCAGAAAAGATATCTGATGAGTTTGTGGTGATGTAAAAGCAGGATTCATAGCCTGTTTCAAAATATATCATTGATCTCCTGGCTTAATTCAGTTATCTCTGGCTGTTCGAAGTCTGACGCAGTAGCCTGATAAACTATTGATGGGGTTGAGAACGCATGCCCAGTACTCAGCTGTTGAAGAGAAAAGGGATTAAAATGTGCTGAAAGTATCTCTTACAGATGAAAGAATAATTCTGGTTGGGAGGTGTGAATATTTACTATCAGCACACTGAATGTGGTGTTTGCTGTCATTGGCTGTGGCTGTGTAAGCGTCCAAATTGGAATGTCTCATTTACAAAGAACAAAGTAATATGGGAGACTTGGTTGATTTATTTATTAGGGCAAATATTACACACATGGGTTGATTTAAATCTGGTTAGTAATAATATGTTTTTGACATTCTTAATAAATACACACCAGATAATTCCTGCTGACTAGAATTTCAATTGACATTTAAGGATGCAGTATGGCAAATTTACCAAATTGTATCCTTTACGTATCCTTAGATTCATATTCTTTTCTTCTTTATCTAAACCCACGCCGTACTTTTATTTTGTCTGAATGGAGCTCTTTTTCATTTTTGGAGCTTTATCATAGATTCATAATTGTCATATATAGGAGTACTGTCCCTTCAAGCAGCATCTTTAAAGACTTTACTGCATTTTTTTCTTGACCTCAGTGTGTGGCCATCTAATTACTTTTGAACGCAAAGGAATGAGTCAAAGGCATTGAACGGGTCAACATTTTCCTCAGATCATCAACAGCATGCCGTAACCTTGAACTGAAGCTTTCATAACATTGCTAAATATTTCTGACAACAGAGATTATTGCAACAGCACATATTTATCCTGTGTGCGCAAGATGTTGTTTTGTATCTACAACAGACACAACAAAATCGGCGTTAACCCCTGAGGTTACGTACCATTAGCCAAAACCAACATAGCCCGCTCTTGAGAGGAGCATACAGCGTAATGTTTGTAGAAACTAAATACAAAACCAAGGAGGCTGTATTTTAGTCATACGGTTTTTGTTAAACTGTCTTATGAAACCTTTGCAGCTGAATGGATAAATAATAAATGAACTCTGTCATGAGGTGTGAACGGAGAGATGCTGGCATGTCTTGATCGAAACAGTGAAGAAATCTTGTACACGTTTGCAATAAAACTGGAAACCTAAGCCGTTCATATGTCTCCAACAGTCACACAGGTTTTTATATTTACATTTAGGTGATGCTTTTATTCAAAGCAAAGTACAAGAGTGAGGAAAACAATAAAGCGATTCATCATACGTTAGGTTTTTAATGGATTGTACATAGAGATTTCACGTTTTATTTATGCCATATGGAGATATGCCCTTCAAATTTATATAATATGATTGAGACAACAATCAAATTATTTACGTTTGGTGACCCCTGAGAGCTTTGGCAATCCCGGGCAGGGATTGGTTGGGAAACCCTGTATTAAACAATGCAGTCCAAGTCTCCCCGCTTGAGTCTTGTTTACTTCCAAGGTTTTATCCTCATGCTACCCAAAACCATAGGGAGTTTTTCCTCACCACATGCACTTTTCCTCGCTACTGGCTGAATATTCAAGCTCTATTTTCTTTTAAGCTCAGTTAAAACAACATGTGTTATGAAATGGGCTTCACAAATAAATCTGAATTGAATATACAAATGAGCTTAAGGGAATGTTCTGGGTTCAGTACAAACAAACAAAAATCATGTTTACAGTAATGCGCCGACAATGGAGGTCTATGAGTCAAGGCATTCAGGAGAGTTTAAAGGCCAAAATGGAAAGCTTATATTTTTGTTGATTTGCTCATATTTATTCTTCCTTACCAAAATGTGTGTGTGTTACTTGAGCTTAAAAGTTGTATAAATCGTCTTTCAACGGTAGAACTACTGTTTACTATTGAACGTCTGGTTATGTGTTTGCGACGTAATTCCTGTGGGTGATTTTTTTTGCCGTGTAAACAGTACTTTACTGATAGTTTTGTAACGGCCCTTTATAGTATTTTCGAACGGTATATGCAAAAGTTTAAGGTCTTTCAATTTCAAGACATGGCACAATATTTGTCGGTGTCATATTTATCATGTCAACAAATATACATATATAACACACAAAATAAACTTTTCATTTATATTGTAGAATGCCTCCTAGAGTCTTATTTTGGCCAAGTTATTGGACACAATTTTTTATGTTTTTTGACTACTGGTACTCAATATATTATATTATTTAAATTATATTATATTATATTATATTATATTATTACAAAAATACACACGGATGAGCACTTCAGTTCAGTATTGAAATGTTATTTTTTTCACTCTTGATATAATAATTAATCATGCAAAATATTATATACACATAATAGACATAACTCTGAACACTGAAGATTGAAAAAGGCAAAACAATAAAATATCTACATGTGATGTATAAATAATACAAAAATAATGTGGTGGTACAAAATGTCCAAGACAGTTTTATTGTGACCTTTATATACAGTATGTAATGAGAACAAACCCATGAGGAAATCTGCAAGTTTTAATAAAAATGAACACACCCTAGAATGATTTCATCCTGATAAAAAGAGCTTTAATCTGAACTGGAGAAAACCAAGTTCTGTTCTAAGCTCATGTCAGCGGTTCACTGGCCCATCCGTCTGTATTCCTGTCACAATCCAGAATCGTCTGAACGGAGAACTTCCTCGTAGTTTTAAAATGATTGTCACTTTATTTAAAGTGACCTTACAAGAATGAATAACAAATCACATCTATTTAGTCTGTATGATTACGTCTGGTTCTCAGACAACAAAGCTCCTTTAGTTTGACTCAAGTCCTCTTCCTGTTTTTAAAAGTTCAAGAGCGCGCTTGGCCTGAGTTCTGACCCACCAGTGATTTTAATTTTCCTCTCGGTTGATAAAGGGGATGACGTTTTCTCTATAAACGTGAAGTCAGCGTGTATCAATAACACTCACCGGGCCTGCGTGTTTATTGTTGAAAACTAAATACATTCACGGAAAAACTCTTATTGTACGTGGGCCTTGAATTCATTTTTGCTGTTCGTTTTGTTGCCTCATTTCATTTTCCAAAATAATAGTCCTCTCAAGCCTTTATTTAAGTAAACACACAGATACAGTATTTACAGCACACTGTTGTTTTCTCCTCGTCCCGCCGTAGACACTTTTCTATTAGTAGAGAACTAAATTTCCATTTTATTTTCAAAACAAATGGTCAGTGAAAGGAGATGCTTAATCTTCAGAGTTTGCACCTCAAGAGGTCAAGTTTTATGAACCATTTCATGTTCTGTGAGGGTTGCTATTTTTATTACTCTTATTGCCAGTTTTGTCTTTAAAGCA
Source organism: Triplophysa rosa (assembly GCF_024868665.1). Classification (NCBI taxonomy): domain Eukaryota; kingdom Metazoa; phylum Chordata; class Actinopteri; order Cypriniformes; family Nemacheilidae; genus Triplophysa; species Triplophysa rosa. The sequence goes on along the minus strand of NC_079898.1, from coordinate 22,696,573 downwards.
ATTGACATTTAGCAAACATCATTAAACAGGTGAAAAAAGTAAATGATTAACAAGGTTGTTACACACTTAAAAAAAATGAGCATCAAAAGGTTCTTTGATGCCATAGAAGAACCTTTTGCTTCCATAAAGAACCTATAACATCTGAAGAACCTTTCTGTTTCAAAAAAGGTTCTTTGTGGCGAAAAAAGTTCTTCAGGTTATAAAAAAAGTAAGAAAGAGATGTTTTTTTAAAGAACTTTGAATGAATGGGTCTTTGTGGAACCAAAAATTGTTCTTCTATAGCATCGCTGTGAAGAAGCTTTTAAGCTGCTTTATGTTTAAGAGTGTTCCCCTGTAGGAGCTGGGAACTGGTCTGGGATCAAATTGTGTTTTTTTACAATGACTTGGTTGAAGGATAAACCAGTATTAATACCAAAATGGTGCCTGACTGATTTCCGATCAGATTTAGCTGTTGTAATTGTCTTTGAAGATCTGATCAACCAATCAGATTGATCCAGTGATCATTGTCAGCACCTGTGCTGCTGTGGGGAGATAATAAAGCCGGATGGTGATGGCGCTAGTTTTGGGGTTCTAGGTGGAGTCTGGAGGAGCTGAACATGCAGTGCTAGCTGGCACCGGAGCCCTGGAATGATATGAGTGTTTATATGGTGGGAAAGTTTTAAAGGGTTGAGGGAAATAAAGGAAGAAAATGGGAAAGAAGAAAGAAAATGGAGTAATAAGGGAAAGCTCAGCAGGTGAATTTGCTCTTTTAAACCAGGAAGAACAGACTCCGTGCAAATGATCTATTAAACTGCAAAACCAAATTCAGTCTATAGTGTTGCCAAAACCGTAACTCTAATCCTCCATGTCTGGAGAATTTTCATGTTGCGTCAAGCGCCACATTGTTCCCTTGCTAACAAAATTGATGTATTTTATAGGCAGTAACGCCGCTTAATGTATAAGAGATAATTGCTCCTTTTTATAAAGCGCTTGAGCTGGATCTTTGATAAGGTGAAAGTTGAGGTCAAAGAATATGGCTCTTATGAGAACCAGTCATGTCAACAATACGGCCAAAGAGGAATCTGTCACGTTTATAAGCGTAGCACATGCACACAAAGCCCAGAAATCAGTCTGCTTTTGTTTTAGTGGTGTGTCTGTGTATGACAAGAAATATCTGGTTGCTGTTTCAAGAGGAAAAACAACATTTTATTATTTTTGCTGGCATTCTGGACATGGAAAACAAATACTTTACAAATTCCTGCACGTATCTGTGCATTCTGGGACACAACTAGATTTTCATATAAATTGTAAAAAACACACTCTTGATACGTTGTATTCTTTTAAGTGCAATATATGTATATTGTTCATACAAATAGATACTTTGCAGATCTCTAGCAGCAAAAAGCCAGACATTTTACAGTGTTCCCAAAGGAAGTAAAAACAGTAACTGGAAACGCGTAATGAACACTTACTTCAGTGTTTTCTTACTGTACATGAAAACGATTTATTCTACAATACAAAACTAGCTACAAGGATTTGACCATATCAAAGTATTTTTTCTAACATGTAGTTTTTCATTTGGAGACATTTGACAGTTTTCCATCTCATACGCACGTGCATGCTCTAGTGTTTGATATAAATGAAAAGTGAATATTCTGGAAAACGCAAGGCATGGCACACATCATCCGTTCTCTGCTCGACACTCCATATGAATTATGTATGACCTGACCAAAATAGCAGGCTTGTCCACATAAACACATGGTAATGTATGTCTTTTTAATGGAACTTACATTTTTGTGTCATGTTTTACCGATTTGTATGAAACAGCCCAGGGCCCTTTCAAACCCTAAATGTTGTATTGTAAATAAATGCCCCTCGCACTCCATCACGAGAGTCAAAATCAGACCCCGTTTTCAGCCACAATATAATGATTGTGCAAAATCATATCTCGAATGGCAGACCTGTATAGTTTCCATTCACTCACTCACAGTACCAAACCACGAGTCCACAGCCAGACCCTCATGCATTATTAGTGCAAGTCATGTACAATTTACAGACGTCTCTCTGGCAGTCCGCAGTCGTGATGGATCAGCGCCAGGGTGGGTATCTCCACAGCAGTGAAACACGAAGGCAACAGACACGGAATCTGTATGTCTGCTACAGTACTAAAGATCAGACGAGTCCCTGTGAGAGCAGACCTGAAGCTCAAGGGTGGGTTTAGTTTAGCCAGGTGGAAAACTGAAAATAAAAATGGGAAAGAATGACACCAAATAATGAAGTGGAGAAGTGAAGCAATAAACTTAAGATGCAAATGCGGTTAAGGTGGTCTTGCATGCCTAAAACGCGGATGCTTTTTTAAAATGAGAACAATGAGCTTTTGATTAGAAACGTCTATCCTCTCTAACAATTATAAAGGGATAGTTCACCCAAGTGCTTTTTTATCAGAGAAACACAAGATGTAAAACAGACTTTAAAATGCAATAAATGTGGACAACTACTGAAAAGCACAAATAGCAGCATAAAAGTATTCTAAAATTAGACAAACGCAACCTGTAGTTCATTAACTTTGTGTTTTTATTCTTTATCATAAATTATGCACAGCACTTTGGTACAACGATTGTTGTTTATAAGTGTTTTTTTCACTTGCCTTTTATTCTTCTTATTGCTTCAACATGCCATAAATAATTTAAGCACCACAAACATTTGACCGCCCCCTAAAATATTCATATTAGTGTTTAATCTGTGGATTTATTGAAGTCTTTGTTCTTCCCAACACTGAATGTTAAGCTACATCTTTGCTTTATATCATCCTCAGTAAAAGAACGCTACATTTTTTATGTTGAGTGTGTACATCAATTTATATTTATTTGACAAACTCACTGATTTAAGCGAACTCATTATTCCCGATTATGGAAACGGCCATCCTGCAGGAGAACATTAACAGAGCATTCCTGCATTCATTACCTCTGAGAAACCAGCAAGAACATTGAAGAAAAATCTCTCGGCCCGTTCTGAACAGCTGGTGAGTCAATCTTCTCTGAACCCGATCAGTCAAAATAAACTCTATCTAAGGCTCATTTCCATCGCTGACCTCCACGCTGGCTTCCTCGGCTTCCAGCACAAGCACACACTGGAGGTAGATTTTATCGTAAAAAACAAAGATATTTCTAAAAGGGCTGCTGTTTGCATTTCTGAGAGCTTTGTTGGGCGTATAGTTCATAACACTAATCATGGGTGGAACAAACAGAGGCAAGACTGTCAGTGAAGTCTGGACTTTAAAGTCACAAGGATGAACTGAGAGCTCAGTTCAAATAAATAATGTTTAAATAAAATACGATTCAAATCAATGTATGGGCAAAGATGGATTATGGACCGGGCCAAGTGCCATGGGGAAAGAAAATAGCTAGTACAGGTGTGAAATTGTTATAGATGGATTGAAAAATATGAATGTTTCTGGCCCCTAACACTGTCTTCTGAACAGGCAGCTTTGATTTTGTAAAACACAATGGAAAATGGAAACAGTTAAAAAACCTAATTTTACAGAATTTTACTTTTTTAAATATTTTTTATGTATAATATTAAACATTTTTTAAATAATTTTCCTGGGTATTTTTTAAACAGATTTTTCACATATTTTTTTAAATCGTCAAATTACCATCCAGTTAGAGAAAAAGACTGCAAATTCACAAGAGAAACAGGAAAAACATGTAATTTTACATGGGAAAAAATATTTTTGTGGTATATTTCTGATGCCCCAGCTGCCAGAAAAAAATGTTTTTTACAGGATGGTAAAAAATATGGTCAAAAGTTGTCAAATTACAGAAAGACTGCAATTTTTCAAGAAAAATAGGAAAATTGCAATTTTAGAGAAAAAAACGATTATTTTACGTAATAAATGTTATAAAGGGAATTGTATTGGATTTAATGGAAACTATAATGGTGTCTATTGGTATGTTATGCATTCTTTTGGTGGGATGTTATCTGGCAGATAGGAACCAATAAAACACCATTAATTCCTATTGGAATAATGCCCAAATCAAACTTGAAAGAAATTTTGTAATGGTTTTAATGAAAAAAAGCTAATGGTATTTTAATAGAAATCATTAGAATTTCTGTGATGGTTCCTATTTGGGTTTCTATTGTTTTTTTTTCATCTCCTGCAGTTTGCTCTGGTAGGATCAACTTTTATTTATATGAATCTACTGTCTATTTGCTATCATTAAATGATCTTTTAACATTAAAAATGAGCTACAGATTAGCTACAGTAAAAACACCACTACCGTCTTAAACTGGATTTTTACAGCAGACTGGTGACACACGGTCCACGCATCATCCATCTTTGAGCATTTGACAAAGCAGGGCAAAGAAAACTAATGAAAATGCGGAGGGGGATGAAAAATAGAGAACGATGTGGTGAGGAGGGTTATGTTAAAGCTTCTGGCTTTGCAGATGTTTGAAAGGAGTAAGTTAGCTATACTTTCTCTTTCTTAAAATCTGGTGCTCTCGTGTTTCAGCATGCGTATTTTGGGCAACGTACTGGCCCCTCTGTACCCGTACCCCTGGTGCTGCTCCTCCAGTCATTGTGCCGTGCTGGACGGAGAGCTTCCGGTGGAGCTGGAACTGCTGGATCCGCTGTCCTCGAAAATGGAGATCTCGATCTAGGACGACCAAAGTCAAGGGTTATAAACCTCATCTGATGATCACAACAACGCTGATGCCACCGCAGGAACAAACACAACCCCAAGCAACAAATCTGCAATTCATTCTAAATGTTTTAAGTCTACTATATTTGCTAAGTCTATTACCTTTTCTTTTGGTCAACTTGCACCAAAAAGGTAACTAGATCACACACGAGAGCACAAGACCACAAAACTCTTTAATTTGTATTTAACTCAAACATGTTCCAGATGGGAGCCGGACAGCTGTTATCTGCATTACCTCTGCATGAGCAAGCCAGAGTTAATCGGATGTTGAGAACAGCAACAATGGAATTTATACTATCAACTGTTTAATTTTAATACACAAACATAATGTCTTTCCTGTTTGTTAAACCAAACCCATGTGATGGATTACCGGTGGTCAGTGTGGAAGGAGCTGAATGGCAGTTATTGCTTATCCATTGCTCCTAAGGTGACAGCTGGTTGGACTCTCTAGAGCTGTGAGCAGATGATGGGCTGCCAAACCCAGCTGGGCTTGTAATCAATGGGATGGGAAACGGACAGCGTTGCCAAGCAAGCTTGATGGTCCATTGGATAGATTTTCATTTCCCAAAAGAAATCACCCAAAATGGGATCTTATGGGATCCAAAGAATACGGTGTTCCTGGATGCTCTTTTGAGGGCGTATTTACTGTCACACCTAGAGAATATGTGACGGGGCTGGTATACACACTTTTGACGTTGAGATGCTAATTTTTAGGAAACCCTGATGTTGTGTTTGCAACACTTCAATTGAAAGACATAAGCGTATATATTTGTTTCTGCAAAGATGGTTCAAACCAAATTAAAAGTAATGTGTAGCCTATTGGGGTTCATGATGCTTTGATGCTTCAAATCGACAAATTCAAACATCAGCAACATTTTCTATCTCATTAGGTGTGTTGCTTGGAAACAGATTTAATATTGTTAAACTTGCAATTTGCTGTGAATTCTCAAGCTTTAGCATTAACAGAAGTGTTCTCCTAAAGTTAATTGGAAAAAGGTGGCACGATATAATGCAACAAAACTAGATTGCATTTTAAGACGCATTTTTGGCTGATTTTAATCTGGATAGCTTTAATTATTATTAAAGCACCATTCTCGTATCATTTTCCAAGCTGTGAGTCAATCTGAACCACAACTGTGTAAACAAACTATTTTCAAATACGTTTTTCTGCTTTTTATTAGTCTTGATGAATTCCATAAACCGAACGTTCAGTCTGGCTCAGAATGTTGGCTTTAAACTTCAGCTGTTAAACACTTTTGAAATAAACACGAATAAGGCATTAAAACAGTTTTAAGAAACTTTCCTTTTCTAGCTATTCTTTAATCACAAAAACAAAGCGTTTGTTGCCTATAAGGCACCTTGTTGGTTTCACACAGTTTCCCACAGCGTTACAACCATTGTGCAGGAAAATGGAAATAAAGGCCAACAAATACGACACATTTTCCTCTCTGCTCTATATTATCATTGTGTCACTTCAGTTGAACAGCCGAGGGTGATGAGATTCTTTGTATATTATGTGGCATTCATTAAAGGGACACTTATGAAGAAGTGTGACCTCAGTAGCCGCACAATCACAACAGTGTCGACTTTGCTTTGCCAAACCAAATAGAAATCATCATGCTTTTTAGTGGAAGAGAATAGAGGAGACGGGAAAGCCATGGGAAAATAATTTAGCACGAAGTGACACGAGTCTCTGCAGTAAAGAAAAAGAATCGTTCAGTAAAGTTCACAACTGGATTATGTTCAACTCTTCTAATAATGCAAACTGTTTTGCAAAAAAACCATCACATTGTGTTAAAGGATATCACTCTCATTCCTCTCTCAATGGGATCTGTCAGAAGCAAACCTCTGGGTGCATAGATCTTCTCGTTCTGCTCCTGAACATACATGCTGACCTTCTTCAGGATCTGTGGAATCAGAGAAGGAACAAAGATGTTCTCAGTCAACAAAAACAAACTCTCAAATTGTCTGAATGTTACTCTAAAATCTGAAGTCACGTCAAACATCACAGGGAGATTTATTGGATTGGATATTATTTAGATTACTCTGGTTTATTTGATTTGACTTCTTTCAAGTGGCCAAAGCAAAATGTAGTGTTTCTCTGCCCCCATGGCCGGTTCTCTTGCTTTCAGAACTGGCCATGAAAAAAAAAGAGGAAAACCAATCTGTTCTGGGCTTAGCAGACATGTGCAGACTTCCAGAACAAAACCTGTAAGAATGCACAAAATCACATTCACATAAACATTCATTTGTCATAAATTCAATGTAAAGTTTTATTTATGTATAAACTATACAGTAGTGACTTTGAGTGCTTTGAGTGTAAACTGAAGCTCAGCTTTAAGAAGGTGGCTGTAAAAAATTCAGTCAAAGCCCAAGTGAATGACCGCTGTTGTCAAAAACAAGAGGATCAACAATATATTAATGTAAAAATACTAATATAAAATGATAGTCAATGTATGCTTTTTTCTTGTGAGCTTTGTTTGTGACCATTGTTTGAATATTATTAGAATAAACTCATATTTGTTTGAATATGAATAAATAATATTTTCTATAGTTTCTGTCTTTTTGCCAAATTTCATCAAAAACATTGGCTTAGCATTTTCTCCATTTTAAACCATATAACCAGACCTCAGCAAATAGTGTACAAATATGCGCTCCGGTCAAAAGTTTTTGAACACTTATTTACTCATACTTATACTCATTCATTTCATATTTTTCCACAATTTAGAATAATACTAAACTCCTCAAAATTATGAAATAAATTTGGAATTGTTGGAATTGAAAAAAACACTTTTATATTTCAGCACCTGTAGTGTAGTCACATTTTGCCTAGAATTTGCAGAAATGTTATCAAGCAATTACAGTCCAATATCAAGTCTTACCCTGAGATGCTTTTTAAACAACATTACAGTAAAGCAGTTTCCATCTATTCTGTGCTCTCATTGGCTGTTCTTTATTTATTATTCTGTTAAAATCAAAGCATTTGTTATTAAATAAATGTTAGTTTTGTAACAAAAAACATTTACGTTTGCAAAATTACGTTTTGTCTACGAAACCAATGTGATACATTTAAGCACCTTCAGATCAAAGGTTGTTAAGGAAATGAGAAACATTTCACTGAGGTGTTCAAAAACTTTTGATCGGTAGTGTATATTTGCATGAAGTCATGTTGACACAATTATTTAATAAAATGTGTAATTGGTAATTGCTAGTCTCTTACATTTCCTCGGGAAGCCCGTGAATCAGCTGGAGGGGCCTGTAACACATGTTAAGAATCCCTGCTGTTTTGCAGAATAAGAGGTCATTTTCTGATCTACGATCTTAAGCGATGATGCCTGACACTGCACAGCGAGTTTTAAATCTTTGTCTCTGTTGTCCTGACTTGTGCAATCACTCATCTTTGAAGAAGATGCTTATCTGGCTGTATCCTGAAGCATGAAGGAAATCATTGGTGTCCATTCATGTGTGGCCTCCCCCGTCAGCTGGAGCGACAAACAAAGCTACGGAGCCCGTCTGGTCACCCCTCGGAGAAAAAAAAACAAGACCCGCAAATCCGTGGCCACAGTTTTGTAATTCGTTCCCTCAGTTTACAAAACCGTGCTCTCGGATTAATAAACTGTACCCACGAGTTTACAATCCGTGCTCTCGGTTTTGTAAACCGTCCCCTCAGTTTTTGAAATCTGTACCCACGAATTCATAATCTGTGCCCACGCTTTCGCAATCCATGCGCACGATTTTGCAAACTGTAGCCTACTCGCGGAATTGAAGCCTCTGTCTGTCAACAGAACAAGCTCCTTCCTACAGGAACATTAACCAATATTGTATACTGTTTTATATATAAATTGTCCTAATGTGTTTACACACGAGTGCGTGGCGCATATAAAGCATGCATTCATTGCCGCGTTTCACTGGCATAAAGTTGGTTTGACATTAAACTTTCGTGTATTTAGGGACCATCTCTAAAGTACACATTAAAATACCTTTTTTCCAACTTCAATGGCATTTTTTTGACTTTGGGCTCCATACAAAGCTGCTCATCTTCAGTGGGTGGATTTCTTTCGGGGTTCGCATTAGGGGGCACTTTTACAGTCTTGAGTTTACAATTATCTCTGGGGAAAGCCTGACTTGACCTCAAAAGTTACACAGATGTGGCCAAGCATGAACGTCACTTTTCAAACATTAAAGAATGAAGATGAATGTGTGTAAAGAGAGAGAGAGCGTGACTTTCAATTTCCCGGTGTATCTCGGTGCCTGTCGGGTGACGCACACCTGCGAGGTGTAATTAGTCATCTTTTGAAAGTGTACCACAGTGTACTGTAAATGCCATGTTGTGATTCGGTCAGGTATGCTCACTGGCGGACAGGTGCTCTCCTCAAAGGAACCATTGTTTAAGTGGGGCATAGTCACGTATATATCAAACCTTATCTCAGTTCCTTTTGACTGCTAATCAAAAGTGATTTCCATCTCTTGCTGGGTACGTGTGTGTGGTCAGAGTCGAATGGGCCGGCACATCAAAATGTTCGTGAAACTTTCTAATGTTTAGACTTTTTTCGAATCCTTGGGTGAGCAGGTTTGAAGGTTCCTCTTTGATCTTCAAAGCCTTCATGGGTCAGGATGTCTAGATATGTAATGTAAATGAAGCAAGAGACTTTATCTCAATACCTTTTCATAGCGTGTCTCCATGCACAGGAAAATGATGTAGGCCGTAGCACATGCCAGACAGCCCTCGAAATACGACTGACCGCTGATCTTCTCAGCCTCGGCGTAAAAGCAGTTGAAGGTCTTTATCGTTTCTTCAAACAAGCTCCTTTCGATCTGCACGCAACAGTCAGATCAAATTTGAGCTTTTACACTAACAACATTAAACATATAAAATTCAATTAGATACCTTCATTCATGAAAAACTCAACAGTCATTAAGATAATTGAATTGACCTAAGATCAAAGTAGGAGTATCGTAATTTCTATTTGTTTTGTACAGCATTGTAATATATTTGTCCTATGTACAAACTTTTGACTGGGGATTTGAGATTTGAGGAATATTTTGCCTTGTTTACTTAGAAAACATCAAGATAAATCTGACTTTTCATGGTAAGATCCTCTTTGGATTATAAGAGCGAGTTTAAAGTGTACAGTGGCTTGTGGGATAAGCAACCAAAAAAATGACTAATGATACGTCCAAACCCTTGCTCCTAAAGGGTACAAAAAATGTTTGCTCTTCCCTCATTGATTTTAAACAATACAATTATGGATTTCTCCTCTGGTTCTGGCGAAAGAAACTTACTCTGCTGTCCAGCTCTGCGGGAAACTTTGTTTGGAATTTGCAGATGGTACCGTCACTGTAGTCTCTCTGAACGAAGACCTTGGTGGCCAGAGATGCACTGTGACGCAACTCTTGAAGGTTGTGGAACTACAAATACACAGTCAAGAAGGAATGCAGACTGATGACACACAGACATTGTCATAGATGTACTGTAAGAAAGAATACTGGCTAACACAAGTCTTGGACGTAAAATAGATATGTTTACGGTGCTCGTTTACTGCATAGGAATACCATATTTGCCGATGTATTTGTCATCAATGACTTGCCACCCCAATTTTTTTTACATCTATATGCTGTGTTTTGCAAAGAAGGTAACACGACTTTGAAAGTAGGAAGGAAATGCAAAATTGAAATTCTTTGAACAGATGTTGCCTCACAGTTTTATATTCATATTATATTTTTTAAATTCACATTGCTTTAATTTTTGAATTTCCTTGATGCCAAATCTGTAAATCCTTTATTGCTTAACCCCATAACATGCAAAGGGCCCATGAAGGTTTTTAGCGTGTCTGCATTTTTCATCACCTTTGTTTTACATTAATATTCAATCAGCTATCAAAAACTATGCACCATTTGAAACACTCAACATTCATGTTCTGAACTTGTTTTTGCAGTCAATACAATGCTCAAATAGGGCCACTTGAATTACTATTTGGCCAGTGTTGAATTCTTCTAGAAACGAAAACAACATTTTAATGTGAATTTACTCTTAATGAAAATATTTTTTGCCACGCACGTGTACATCTCATACAATGTATGTGGGTAGTTACCACACATGTGTCCTTATGGTGTGACAGCAAACATTTAGAAAACAGACTGTTAATAATATAATTTTATTTTGATCTTAAATATTTATAATATATAATTAAAATACTATATTTTTATCATATAAAATAGCATAAGAGATTATCTTCGTTGTTCGTTTATTTTCTTCATTTTTGCTGTCACACCATAGTACGCATTTGTTATATTTGTCAACCCATATATTCTAAAATATACTCTTTGTAAATGAGGTAGTTTTATGCATATCTTAGTAAAACGCTACATTTACCCCCACATTGTCATTGACATCAAACCTGCAAAACGTTAGCAAATCCAGTTTTTAGTTCGCCTTCAAAAGAACCAAACCACACTAAGCTGACTTCTCCCCCTCTCAGCTTGCAGGTGACAAACCACCAAATGACTATAAATCTTGTCAAAGTTAGCCTGTAACTGGTAAGCCCCATAGGTGAATATGAGGATATTCCTGTGAGACCATTAGCTTCACTGGCCATCTCAACCCTCAGCGGGGGGATAGCAGCAGCAGCAGCAGCCAATTAAAATGAATCTGTTGAGGCAGAGGTTCTGAATCTTTATGAAACTGTCCATTCAGCAGGAACATCTGGGTTCGGAGGTTGATTCGAGATGCTGCCAACATTGGGAAGTATTTCATAAGTAGCCGAGCACATCTGCAGAGGCATATTAGGAAGAAAGATGTGTAGAGTCAAGACTTCATGGCCTCCCAGGGCATTTTCCCTCTCTTCCCATGTGTATGAGAGAAATGATTTTAAACAGATGTGACAGAAGCATAACACTTACAGGTCTCAGGTTTCTTCCCACAGAAAAGGGGAAATGCTGATGTGCTCTCAAACTCGTAAGAGACACCACAGAGGATCCAAAAGATGGAAGACTCGCTCTCTCATTTCAGTTTGGTGCTGCTTTATAGGCATGCATGTTATAAGGGAGAATTCTCCTTCCTGCCCCAGAGGGTCGGGTGTTTAGCAATGGTTTGGACCTATTTCACAGAGGAGTAAGTCATCAAATGGGCTCGGTTTTAACCAGCACATAAGACACTGAATGCATTAAAATGCAATATAATATCCACTTTAATCATGTTTGTGCTAGCTGATATACAAACCAGCTGCCTATTGTCATCTAACCCTGGACAATTTTATGTGGCTTTATTAGATTTGCTATCTAGGAACAAATCTGTCATGAGACACAAATGATGGTAGATGTTCATTTTTCATTCTGGGTAAACACAAATATTTCTTGGACTGTTCTGTAACATCTTCTAGTCATGCTTATCAAATATTGTTCACAAAACTGTAACCTATTTTTCTCTCTCATAGATCAATGTAATTTCAGTTTTGTGCAGATGTCTTTTTTTTATACTGCAGACTTAAATTTGCATTACTTTGCCAGGAGATGCCAGGAGATGATCAGCTCAGTTTCCAGTCCCTCAAGAGACTCATTTGCTTTTACGTAGACCCTGTATGCATTCTTAAAGCGGCCCTAACACACGCGGTTTCTGCCAATCTCATAATAATCTTGAGAACCTAAAGAGTAGTATTGCATACTTCGTATCTTCGAAGAGTATTTAGTTTGATCACATTTATAAAAGATAGATACAGCTGTAGGATATTTTCCGAAAGCATACGGCGCGTGCGGGGGGGAGGGGTAGGCTGAACTAAAGCACGTGCGCACCCATTGCCAACAAAACACAGACATCAGTTTCACTCACCGCATCTTTTAGCGCTGGGACGGCTCCATATATCAGTTTCAAACGATCTCCAAATCCAGCGTTATATCCACCGTTTATATAACATTCATCACCCAAATAAAGTGAACAAACAAACACCTGAACTTCGCGAACGTATGCTCTCTCTCTCTCCTGCACACAAGTGAAAGTGACGTCTGCGCGTGCTCCTTCTCCTGCTCTCCTTGCTGCTGCGTGGGCGTGCCGCATGCTTTTCCGGGAGAATTGTCCAATAAGGGACTAAGAAAAATTGTTACGAAACAGTTTTATTCGTTCGAAAAAAACTTTCCGAAACCTGTACGATCGCTGGGGGAGTGTATCGAGCACAGAAATACTACGTAATACACCCAACTCGTTTTTTGACAAGTTGACCATGTTAAGCATGAGAAGACGGCACGTTAAACATTGTAAAGAAGTCAGAATTCATGACACACCGTTGCAGCACCCCTTTAAGCATGTTAATAAGTGATTTATGCTCAAACCAAATAGAAACCAAGTGCCATTTATTTGTAAGTCATGTTTTAGTGTTAAACTACATTCACACCCAAAGAATGAGGATCGCATTTACAGTAAGTTCCAGAATCTTACAGATGTATGAGCTGCATGCCATCCGAAGGTTTTACATCCAGTTGCTATCTTTCACTGGGGATATTCCCATTGTTTTTGTAAGATGTTCCGCACTCGGTTATAAATAAAACCTTCAAAGCTGTCTGGTAAGATTTAATGAACCAATGTGTCTCGATGAGGCTCGTTGGTACTTCACGGCAGTTGTGATATTGGGCGTCGCCATCTTTGATTCGTTGAGTTCCGGTCACTATGGTAACAGACATTTACCGCGGAATCGAACGTCATTTGTATGCTTGACAAGCGGACTTTTTCAGCAATCATTTTACATGGCTAACTACCTATAAGCAACTGGAAACAAAACCATTTTTTGTACTCTTTGTAGATTGTAACCCAATTTTTGTGATTTTTGTCCAGAAAAATGCAGTTCTGTGTTTTTATTAAGCACTCTTGCCCAGTCCAAACAGACAGGCTGTATAAACAATTCTGTATAAATATCAAAGAATGACACTTGTTGGTCAATAAGGCGGTTAGTTGAAAAACGTTTGAAAATGCCTAGGCCAATGTGTATCTAATGTACCAAAACCATTCAATACGACACTTATTTTAGAATTTAATTACTATTTATAAAGCATCACCGCTTCATTTATGCTAGTTGCATTCAGATTGCCTGATTTTAACTGAGCTCACAAATGCTTAACATCTGCCATTTACTTGTTTAAACAGTTTAGCACTATTCATTGAATGTAAATAGTGCATGCATGTCATGCCATTAGAAAATGAAGCTGGACTTTAAAGGGCCGTCCCTCTCGAAATGCTAGCAAAGATAAAGAGTGCACAGGGCTCTAGGGTCACATTAAACAAATTACAGGTTGTTATAGCCGTGACACTTTAAGGGGGCTGTTACATTGTAGAACTGCATTCTGTCTTGCATTGCCATGTACTCATTTCCACTACCTCTTAGTCTTTTCTCCTTTCTTGTAATCAGGCCCAAAAATCGCTTTAACACATATGTGATTGTATTACTGTAAAGCTGTATATTCCTGACAAATTCAATTTGAAATGTATTTTCATGTCTCACGGAGACGGTGGGATATAAAGATTGCCTTTGTGTATGGTTTTACTTTGAAGTTGATTTAAAACTAGCAAAACCTCCCGTTTGGGGACATTTGGGTTCATCTAACAAAATGTGATGCCAAGAAAGTGATTCATATAGATGTTTTGGCACAAAGATTAAAACTCTGACTTGCACTTGAACTGTTCTTAACAGTAGAATAAAATGACAATGTAACTACATCCACAAAATTCAGAGATAGATCCTTAAGGGTAAAATTGCATGTTACCATTTTGTACACTGCAGAAGTTTCATCTAGGCAGTAGAATAGCACCTAATCCACCAAAGACTCTCTAACACAGCAGCTCTGCTCAATAAACAAACACATCAGTTGTCACAGTCGCCCCAGAGCTAGCATAACACAACCTGGTCTATTTTAAGCCGTGGTTATTTTAAGAATTAATTGTACCTTGATATAGGAAGCCTTGTCACGGAGCTTGTTGACTTCAAGAAAATAAGCGAGCCATCTAAAGAAGCTTTAGAAAAATAAACTTGCAGTTCTGCAGCACTGAACGCTGAACTGACCAGTGAACCGAGGGATTCTGGGAACATTCGGATGACTCATTACAATCACTTTAATGGCAATGAACAGGATGCAGGCCGACAAGACCACAAGATGCCCAGAGCAAGTGTATGACCGTTGTTCTTATACATTGTCACAAAAATGCTTTTCCTGTCATAAGTTTACAATCAGTTTCAATCAGCATATCCTAGCCAAAGAGAAAACTAGGTTACTGAAGGATGCAATTGCTTCTTTCCCTGAATACATTACAAACGGTGGATTCTCATTGTATATTCTCACTGGAGGGATTTGCATGCCTTTTGGATAAATCTGTAATTAAGATTAGTAAAAAGACAGAAAGCAGGTTGCCATGCAATCCATACAAGTGCCTGAATATAAATAACTGCTGCTTGGAAGGACTGATTATATGACTAATGTGGACAACATGTGGTGTTTTTTGTCAATGTGTATGTCACGTAACGGGGTGAGTCACAGGGATACAAAGAACGGAGGACCCAGACGCAGACAGCGGGTAAGGGGTTAACAAGATATTTAATAAATAATAAAACGCACAAAACAAAAACCCACAAGGGGGTAAAATACAATGACAGTGGGAACAATATCTCCAGACTAAACACGACGTAGACTCACTAACTTGACAGAATAAACACTTGACATAAACTCATATACAGTAAACCAAACTTAACTAGACAGGAATACGAGCAGGAACAACCACGAGGACACGGAACGAACTCACCAAACAAATGACAATGAACCAGCACAGGACAGAAAACACAGGGACCTTGTAAAGGGAACAGGTGTGGGGCATGAACTAACTAACAATCAATAATGAGGCAACGAAAGGGCGGGAACAGAGACAGGACCAGAGAGAGAATGGAAGGCCAACAGGGCCAAAACTCTCCCTCCACATGAAACATGGGGTTCTGCCATGGCTCTGCCACAAGACCAAGAAAAAGAGAGGCAGAACCATGACAGTGTAGTGATGCATACTGTGACGTATAAGTCAAATTTATTTTCATGCACAGTTCTTGTCGTTTCTTTCTATTTGACATGACTTATGCCTTTGCATGATTAGTTAAACAGTAACCCTCCCCCCTAAAAAAACACATTACAATGGATCTTAAAATATTTTAACAAAGGTGCCTAAAACTCCTTTAACCATGGTAAAACACCGAATTGTGTAAACGATATAAAAATTCTAAATGAAATTAGTTCATCAAGGTAATAGAGTAGGTTACAGCAGAGATGATGTATTTTTGTAGGCCAACTCGGAAGTTCGGTTCGCTCGACCGAAAGCCTAAGCATTTTTCCTCACAGACTTTTGAAAGATTGTAAAAAATAAGAACTGTGAATAACAAAGGTTTATGATACAAGTTTTGTCTGTCCAGATAATCTTTACAATTTAACACAACATTTGTTAATTTTGAAGGCTAAATACAATCGCCAGGAGCTAATATGAGGCGATATCAATATCACCACCACCGACGACGACTTTTTCAAAACTTTATTAAAAAACGAGTCACCTGGCAAGTAATTACTCGGTCAATAAATCCCCATCCACGATATTAGAGATTCGTGTCGCATTATTTGTGAGATTTATATGCACGATGGCGTCTAACGTCCCCGCCAAAAGATGTAACTTAGTCGCTTTAAGCAACTTGTTAGCAACCGCCATTTTTAAGACACAAAGCTTTTAACCACAAGCGAGTTGCAACTGGTTTGTTTTATGTCATAGATTAAAACATGAAAATATCTAGAGGTTTTGATAACCACACACCTTATTTTAAGCGATTGACCAAAAACCCATTCAAAAAACCTATGGGACAATGAAACCGATATGCTAAAATTTGAACTCCCTTCCGGAGTTGACGAAAAATATGCCATCTCTGAAGTACTCGGAAACCAAGTTTTAAGTGGTTGTTATGGTGTTGCTATGCAGGTGCTATATGCTGTTCTGGGTGGTCCCTATAGGGTATTGTTGGGGTTTGCTGAGGTGTTCGGGTTGCTTGACAAAAATCTAACAGGTAAAAAAACACTATTTAAAGTATTCTTGTACATAACAAATATAAAGTATGTGCAAGTTTAATACTTCATGTTAGGGGTTTGCTCAAATCCCTAACCAAGATGATGCAACTAATAAAGTCTTACACCTGTAAACGCACTCATTTGGTCAATCGGCAGTCGGACGGCAACAGTTATCAATCCGATTTTAAAGTAAGAACTAGCTACACCTTTAACAATCCAACGTGTCTTTCCTCTGTCGTTCACAGCACGCGTCGCTTCCCCCACAGGAATTTATGTTCGTTTTACATCAGAGGCAAGACATTGTTGCTTGTTGTTGTTGTGGTTTTAAAGGTGCAAATACTTTCAGTGCGCGTTGTTACGCGATGGATCTTCATTCGGTTTGTGTGTTTGCGTCTCTGTCCAGGGTGCTGAATAATATCAGTAAACCCCGTCTGCTGTTTGCACAACACTGTGTTCTTCGCCTCAAAATGCCAACTTTTGGCTAATTTCAACGAACAACTAACCTATAGAATAAACGATCCACAAACACGACGATTGCAATTCTTTATTGGTTTCATTAAACGCGAAAGCATTTGTACAGGAAACATCGTGACTATGGTTCAGACCCACAGCAGGTGTCAAGATAACTTCATAGAAACCTCGTTGATTAAACGCACCTGCTATCCGCAGGACTGAAATACCGCACAGAACGTTTATCTCGCAGCTCGTACGAATGTGTTAAAAAAATCCTACCTCTGTCGCCATGACTCCGGAGTCGGTGGAGGATCTGTCCCGGTGCTGCAATCCTCTCCATTCGTGGGACAGGAACGGATGGAGAGAGGACCGCGATGGAAAGGGTGGAGCACCATCGGACTTGGAGGAGTGTCTAAATACACACAGCATGTGCCTTTCATGTCTGTGGATGCACAGGGAGACTCGGAGAGCAAACTTGAAACCACCAGTAGAGCAGATCACGCCTTAATCGATATTTTGTTTTAATCACGTTTGTCATATAGATTATTAATAGTGAAATACATCCATTGTTTAGACTATGCATAACAGCATCGTTTTCAATTTAGGGACTTTGGTTTAAGTTACTCTTTTTGGTAACCAAGGAGACAAGTGTCAGTGAAGAACATGCTTGACATTAAATTTCAGGTTTGGTAGCCAAACGTATAAATTACATCTGAACGATATTGCAGTGTGAGCCATTAGCACAGCATAGAAGTCTGACATTTTTACAAGGCCAAACATGCCCATGGTTGAACAGACACCCCACGATAGGAAAGTGTTCTTCCAGAACTTCCAATATGTCCAAACTTACAAACATATGGGGTTTGACAGGTATTTCATAGAGCCTAGTGTACCACAAAGCTATGGATATATTGACATTGATGCTTCAATAATCATCTCATATTATACTTTCAATAAAATGATGACAGATTTGTGATGTACTTGGCATTTGTCTAATTCTTTTTGTTGTAAAAATATCTTTCCCTGGCAATCACTGCAGTGGCTCAGCCTGAGTCATACATGCATAAAACAGACTGCATAATTCGCAAGAAGGAGCAAAGCCTCTTAAAAATGTATTGATTGTGCTATGCTGATGTTTGGATAGACATTCCAGAGCTTTGACTGGGAAGTGGTCATGATTTAAACATAACTTTCATTTGTAATGGAAAACAAATCAGAGTGCAACAAAGCTCTCGCGCACAAACGTTCACACATCTGATGTAAAATGCATACAAAAAGTGAGATTTGTCATTTTGGATAGTTAGAATAGAAAGACGGGTAATCTGGATCATGTTAGACACAGGAGAATATCATCTTTCTTTTGCCGCATATCACAAAAGACAACAGAGCATCAACCAATATTCAAAACACATTTTGTGTTACAGACCTGGGATGATCATGAATAATCAAAATGGCTTCTAGCCCAAAGCATGCATTCACACACACATGCACACTCAGATTCAGGCCTGGAACGACAGAGCAAGTGTTAACCACCACTGATTTGATAAGACGGCAAAAGCCTTTGAGAATGTCAAACAAAACAAAAGGTCATAATCAACATGCTGAAAATGTCCCCATGATGTAAAGCTGCCTAATTTTAATCAACTGTAGGGAGATTATAAATGACTTCAGCTATCTCAGGGCATACTGGATGGAAGCTATTCTGCTTTTTCCACGAATGTATGGTTTGTTAGGATAGGACAATATTTGTCCAAGATACAACTATTTGAAAATATGGAATCTGAGTGCGCAAAAAAAATATTGAAAAAACGCCTTTTAAAGTCGTCCATCAGAGGCGCTGGCCGTTGCAAAGAAGAAACAGGTTTGTTTTAAAGCTCTCTATTGGCTTACCGCTGTAATGACATTGTGGAGAGTAGATCAACACGAAAGCAGAAATTCAAAGCTTTACAAAGATACCAAACTTGAGTGGGTAAATCTCAAAGAGCGGCAGCAGCGAGCAAAGTTTGTAGGTGTGTTTCTGGCCATTTTTGTTCATGATCGCATCCACAAAAATGACGTTTTGAGATATTTACAGTAAGTTTACCAAATATCTTCATGGAACATGAGCTTTACTTAATATCCTAATGGTTTTTGGAATAACAGAAAAATCACATGTACATTGCATTGGCCCATACAATGTATTGTTGGCTATTGCTACAAATATACCGCTGCTGCTTATGACTGGTTTTGTGGTCAAGGGTCAAAAATAGGACAGTTCACCTAAAAACAACTTTATGTATACAAAAAAAGTGTGAATGGTGTCTCCAATCTGTCTTTATTTATAGTGGGTGATAGTATTTTTGGATGAACTATCCCTTTAAGAGCTGCCACCTTTTTTTTGAATGAGAGCAGAGTAGAATACATTGGAAAGCAGAACTAAGAGCATTCACTAATTCCTGCTGCTCACTTTAGATTGTGAATGAAAATGCAGAGGCACGCCGAGGGGAATCTCTTTCATCCAGGCCAAAAACGTCCTGTGCACCATCCACTGGCACAGAAATATCTTACAAGGGAAAACCGAAGGAAAAAAATTTTGCTCAAATACTCTTCATTTGTATTATGTGTAGAGGTGCTAAAAATAAAGCGTGCGATCTCTCAGCGGCCAATTACTAGCGTTGCAAAAATGGAGCTATAAATAGAACTCCCTAAATAGAAGGCACCGTTCATAAAGACTCTAAAGCAGCTGGTGTTTAAAGATGAGACCATGTAGATGTTATGTTCCTTATTTTCTTTATGTTTACAGCTTATGATACGTTTAGACCTGTAGTTAAATGTAAAAACTGAACGTTTTTATGAACTGTATGAAACCCAGCAGGTTTTGAACTAAACTGAAATATACTTGCAGTGTAAATGTGTCTAAGGACATTCAAAACTACTGTTACTAAGGAAACTGAACAAAAAAACATATTCCGTATGTTTGCATCTAACCACCTGGAAAGATCTCTGGATCACACTGAAGTCTCAATAGGATCCACAGCCTTTCAGATGAAGAAATGTGTATGTGAGAAAGCATATTGCAACACTTGACAGACCACGGAACTATTGACTTTGGTGCGTGAAATGAATTCCTACAGTTATTTCCATTCACTTGGCAAACTGATTATGAAATCTGGCGTTGTATTGGTAATACTAGATCGGTGTTGAAATACGGCTAGTGTCACCGTCTTGAAGTCGGAAGACATTATTGTGGGTCATGATGAAGCATATGTATAATGTAACAGAGTATCAGCCGTCTTTGACTTCTCGTCCTGAAATCTTCAAATTATTTTTTTGTCACTGTCTGTTGAATCGTGGCACAAAATGTATGCATGTGTCATCTGCTGGTATCATTATCAATAATAGTTTACACTGTAAATTGAAGACTTTTAAATGAGGGCTTTCAATGAAAATTACGATAAACATTTTCCACAATTTTACTATAATATATAAAAATACCCGTGTCTTCACTTGATGCTTTTTAGTACATTTGCTCCTAAAAGGGTCATGAGTTCTTGTGCCTTTATCAAAAATACAAACTGTAAGATTTCTTTGATTCACAAAAAGCAAGTACAGTTCAATGTATGGAGAAGAATTTGTGCATGCGTGTGCAGGACGGGTCAGGCTTTTTGCCACCATAAATATCCTTCGCCTAAGTGTTGACTTAACAACAAGAGGAGACGTCTGGAATGTGATCGAAATCATGTTCCGTTCCAAGAACACAGGAAATGAGAATTCTGAAAATGCAAAATAAAATATTATTAACTTGGAATCTTCAGAAAAGCAAATAAACATTTATCAGAGTCTGTGAATGTTTTAGATCACTTGGGTCGAGTGAACTGTGTCTCTTCTTCCCCTGAAATATTGGAGTTGACAGAAATTGGCAAGGCAAGTGGTATTGCTTTATGAAAGTATTTCATGATATAATGAGATCATATAACTAAAAAGATTTAGAGGAATAGGATGAATAAAAGTTTTCCTAACATTTCTGGGATTAATTTTTTTTAAGTAAAACAACAGCACTGTATGGGAATATACTAAGACAACATACATATTGAAAATAAACAACAAATGCAAAAGTAGAAAATGAGATTAATGCTGTTCTATTTTGATAAATAGAAGAAAGGCAAGTCTATTACCCTGCAGTCACCAGTGATGGACAAAAAATAAAATTGTTCCTGACGTGCTGATTTAAGGGTTACAAGCTATATTATCTAGTTCAGTGGTTCCCAAACTACTATAGGGTAAGTGAGATGATAAGGTTGCACAAACGTTTTTAAAATACAACATTTCAACCTTTAAAGGTCCAGAGTATGAAATTTAGCAGCATCTAGTGGTGAGGTTGCAAATTGCAGCTCACTCCACCCCTCCCTATCTGAAGCATTACGGAGCCTTACATATCACGTTTTTGCTTCTTTACAGAAGAAGATGATGTATTTACAAAACACGCTCTGTAGAGCAGTTTGTCCGTTTAGGGCTACTGTAGAAACAACATGGTGAATTCCATGTAAGGGGACCCGCGGTGTATATAGATAGAAATAGCTCATTCTAAGGTGATAAAAACATAACGCTTCATTATGTAAGGTCTTTACACCTCTGAACACATATTTATGTATATTACAGTATATTGCATTTCTGTCAATAGATCCTCCAAAAAACTACACACTGGACCAACACAATAGTGTCAATCTAAAATAAATATTTTATCCAATGTTTTGAGATCAAGCATGATCATGCGCTGTGTAGCCTATTTGACATACAAATAACTGGATTTATATATTCTTCGAATTTCTAGAGCGAAAAAGACGTATGCATATTTTTCTGTAGTGTCCTTCAGAGCGCTGGAGATTTGGGCCGTGAGAACACTCATTCTATCCCACAAGCCACTGAGAGCTGCAGAAATGATTTGAACGTAAATGGGTTCTATATTACTGAAAGAGAAAAGCCTCATATCAAGAAGTGATAAATGGAGCGTTAGGAAGACATTAAACATGCTGTTTGGCCCTCAGTGTGGGCAAAAATAACAACCAGTCCAAGGCAAAATTAATTAACGGCTTCATGGAAAGATTGTGGTAAGATTTCACACTCTACTGAGTTTGTCATGTTCTCCAAACCCTGAACTGACTGTAACCTCTCCACATACAGCTTTAACACATCACTGTGTTCAAGATCTCAGAGAATTCAAATGGCTAAGCTCTGCTAGATACAGAAATAAAAACCTTATCCACAGCTTATTGTTTGTAAAATGTTTAACCTTTTTTTTTTAAATCATTTTTTGAACCACGTACAAGACAAAAATACATGGGTATTTTATTTTCACACTTTTTGTCGCCTCTTTTAGAACAGACACAAGCTTGTACATCACCGCTCTGTGCTGTCTCTTATAAAATGCTAAAAGTGGCAGATTTATTCACCAAATATTTTTGGAAATATGATCGTCATATAACAGCTGTTAACGAAGTCAACACAGAACAGACGTTGACATCTATCTCTACCAGGAAAAATAATCTATCATTAAATTTACTGTGAGTGGGGAAATAATTATTCTGAATGAACTGTGAATTCTTTCAGCGAGTCCCCAGAATCCAAACACGCATTGAGAGCTGTGATGGTGTGAGATAAAGCTGAAGTATCATAAAACTAAAGGCCATTCATAGGCCCCTGAGGCACATTTAAAAGGGAACTGAACGGCTTACTGAACTGACACGCCGGTTTCTGGACCAATTAGGCCGGAGATTGAAGGGGCTTAGTTGAGATCATCTCCATACTTGTGCAGATAGACACTCCAACTCAAACATCTTCAGGATGAGGCATTGGAGCTTTGTTCATGTATGTGCTGTTGCTATGATTTTGGTTACAGTTGTAAATGGTGCCGGTTCTCAGTTTTCAATATAAGAAAAGGTGCATCTGAATTTGCGTACTTATGCCCTGTGGTACACCTTGACATGCACTACAAGGAATTGGATGATGTCTTGGCATGCTAAGCAGCTTCTGATGCTGATGACTCCCATATTATGTGTTGGCTGAATGCAAAGACCACAGAATGGAAGTTTATAAAATGGATTTAATGATGTTTAATTAAAATCGGTATGCTATTTGTATTGTTTATTTTCATTTTACATTTATTCATTATTTATTCTTTTAACCGTACCGTTAGTTTACAAGGCCATGCTACCAGGAGGATTAAAGCTGGAGTAAGCAAGGGAGAGAATGAACAACACAAAATATTTTTTTTATTTGACAAAACATACAGTTTTGTGTCTAATAAAAAAAATATTTCATGTTGTTCATTCTCTCCCTTGCTTAAACATGTCTAAAGTACAAAGCATTCAAAATACCCTTACAAAAAAAGTTTATTCAAGTGTGCTATTAGTATTTCTAAACTAAAAAGTATACTTTAAGTCCACTTTTTTGTGCACTTCTCAGAAATGTAATATAAGTAATATAAAAGTCTCATCTTTTGCCCTATCTTGTGATCAAGATATACTTAATTTACTTACATATATTTCAATAAATGAATACCTTAATAGGAGCACAGTAGTACCAAGTAAAAATAGTATAAAAATATTAAACTGCAAATATGAGTTCATTTAAAGAAAACTTACAAGTACACTTGTGCAGTATGAAAACTGCAGATACACTGATATCAGTATACTAAATACATAATTAAAATGTACTTGAACTTTACTTAAATAAACTTATTAAAATGAACACAATGGATATTTTTTGTAGGGTATCTGTTTAAGTGATTTCACAGCATGTGTTTGATTCACCAGTGGTCGTACCACTAGAGGACAGACGCCTCTATCACAGTGATCTGGCCAGACATTTGTATTATGATCTGTAAACTGGCTCACACAGATCATGTAAGAGCCAGGGCACACCATGCTCCTGTTAGATGAAGAAATCAAAGTTTTATCACAAGGTCATTGTGCCAAAAGCAATTCACATGGAACGCCATGGAAGAATACCGTCAGTAGTGCATACTACTAATCAATCAAAACCTGAAGAATGTGCACTGACACAAATCCCAACTTGGTAAGGTCAGGGTTTAAGTTCAGTAAAATAATTTTGTGATGCAGAAGATTCGTTATTGTTAGACTACATCAGAATTCTTTGGTTGCCTTCATTAAGTGTTAGAAAGGCCTATTTTTCCCTTCAGTAGTGCAGGTGTTGATCTGCTGAAGAAAGCGACTGTCATATTTCGTATTTAGAACTTGCAAAAATTTGGAAAAACAAAATAAGATTATTTAAGATTCTGCATCTGCACTAAACAAAATGTGTGAAGTTGCTCATGTTACATTGCACAATGTAAATAGTCTGTTTGAGTGATGTGCAGTAAAACAGAAAATTCTAAATAAAAATAAAAATTTGAAAATGATATGGTACAAAAAATGTCAAAATTATTATATCTGAGGGAGACAAAATTATGAACATTTTTGTAATATTATTCCCTTTCATACATAACATTTAGAAAATTTGTATACAAAATGTTTACAGAATTTTAGAGTGACAGGAAAACTTTTCAGTTGGCTCATTCATATGAGGTCTCTTGTGGCAACAGTCTTTTCAAAAGGCACTGAAATGTCCAAAACGTTAACTGACCCAACCTAAAAATAAAAACACGTAGATTCAACAGGTCAATAGAAGTCAATAGAAAATTTTGACTTCCCACCAACATTTGTTTAAGAGTTTTAAGAAGAGACAGTAAAAACGTATTGCTGCCTTAAAAATCCGATCATACTGGGAAATAATAATTTATATTACTTAAACCTATCAAAACGCTTAGCCATTTCTTTTTATTTCTACTTAATACTTCACCCAAAAATTCATCATTTTCTAATCAGACAGATTTTGCCCCCAATGACTCCCATAGTAGGAAAAAATACAATGGTAGTCAAAAGTGGCCCAGAGCGGTTTGCTGTCATATACTTCAAAATGTCGTCGTTTGTGTTCAACAGAACAAAAAAATGATCAAATAATTTTTCCTACTATGGGAGTCAATGGGGGGCAAAATCTGTCTGGTTATAAGCATTCTTCCAAACATCTTCAGAACAAAGAAATTTATACAGATTTGGAACAACTCGAAGGTGAGTAAATGATGATTTTTGGGTGAAGTATCCCTTTAAGTTGTAGCAATTGGCACTTACAAATGACTTGTAAAGCCAATCCAATTGTACTTAAATTTAAGGCAGCAAAAAACAAAACGCACAGTGTTAGTGTCACTATCAATATGGTTGTCAACATGAACATCATTAACTTCCTGTCATCATATGGCAGGACAGATGGACATGCCCTCCAGGCAGAACTTGCGGTCTGTGCTTACCCTGTGACAACAATGGCGTTTCCATCATCCTGCTCAGAACACTGTGGGCATCAGCACCTTTGCACGCGTGATACTTCCTGTTGGACAAATCAGCGTGTCAGAGCCACAGTTGTGACCATCTTATACATTTATGCCAATGGTGGCATAAGGACAACATGACAGATAGTAGGAATCGACTAAATATAGGTCATATCAACTGATAGGCCTTCTGTGACATGCTGGAGGTCGACCTGTGAGAACAGCGCCCTCTAGTGGACATAAATGTATTGAAGCCATTCCTTCACATTCTGTTATCTGTATTAAACATTTTTTTTCCCCCAGATCTACACAAAATAATTTTGCTATTTATAAAAGTAGTGAGTTACTTAATGTTAGAAAGCCATAAGGTTTATTATATAACAGCTGCTTACTTGTGGGGTTATTCAAGAATTGCTTTGTATAATATCTCTATCTGAAGTTCATCTCCATAAGAAAAACATATCTAACAAATAGCATTATTTTGACTTCCTACAATGACAGTCAATAAAGCTCCAGTTTCACTGTAAGGAAAATAACATAATAAAGTTACATTTTAAACAATTAACCAGAAACCTAAGACAAAACCGGGATGCGATGCGGTTAAAGAGGTTTTGCCACGGCAAATGGTAGACTGTAGAATATGTTTATTAAAATCTTTATCACACTGTAAATCTCCAGAGAGGCTAGACTATGAATAGCGGTCTTCATTCATGCATGCAATATGGAGGTTGCAACCCCTGCATTCACCTCTGGATCGGGTCCAAACTGCCCACGTAGAGCCGCTTACCCTGGGGCGACTAACAGACAGGCCCTTATTAATCTTATTCAGCCTGGGCGGGTTCACCAAAGAAAAAAACACTCATTATTCAAGTACAGTACACAAGTGTTACACTAATATTCCCACACCAGGGGACTGGAATCACAGCAACATGCTGTCATGAAAACCAGAGGCGCTGCATCCACAGCTGGAACGGACCACATTTACAAGCTTTAAGATCAGTCACAAATAACACAAAGTGCTTCACAGATTTAAATTGTCTTGACTTGCACATTACACCTTTAAACAAATCTATAATATGCAGAAAAAATGAATAAGCAATCTATGATCAAAAGGGGCTTATAAGTATATTCATTAATTTTCTGAAACCATTCCCTTTTGGAAAAGTTTTAGAACTAACATTTGTTCCACAAAAAAATGCAACTAAAGAGAAGAATCCATCATTGAAAACGCATTTAGAATACCGTAGTAGAGACGTGGTTCTACATGAAACAGAAACGACACCTTTGACCCCAACCCAGATGAGACAATCGTGGGTTGAAATCTTCCGTAATGAGGTACCAAGAGAACTTTGTTCTTTGCTCTCTCTCAGTTCAGATGTCATATCCATTCCTTACAAAAGGTGCGAGTCACGGTTCATTAACCCAGAGCTGGACCTTCCATCATGGATTCTAAACATGCAATCCTTGGGAGAATTACAGGACGCCAAATCTCCTCCCTGTTCTCGGAAGCAGCAGTTTTTTTTTCACCTAATCAGACCCGAAACCGTTTTGCACACTCCTCTTTAGCTGGTTGTTCTGAGCCTCCTTTCGTCTCCGGTCCACCATAATGCCTTTAAAAACTGCAAAGTGCTCCAACGCTGTATGAATGATGGGAGAGGAAGGAATGGGGCAGGAATGGCCAAAAGAATAATAACTCCCCCCTGCTCTGGATTAACTTGTCAGACATTCTCTTTCCTTCTGCCTCGCTCCATCTTATAAAAGATCTGCCAACCTCTTGACGCTTTGAAGTCATGTCTGTTTTCCAAACTGTCAGAGCACATCCCACCCTGCTTTGGCTCTTGTCAGCACACAGCGGGCCAAAATCTGTGGGGCCTCATTATGGTGAAACGGTCGATAATCACAGCAGTGTGAGTGCGGGGAAATAAACCCAGGAAACGGATCGTGATCCCGCTCCGTGGGCTGACATGACTGCGTCCAATGTTCCTGGCCAGCCAGAGACTCCCAGAATGAAAGACCAAGGTATGTTGTCATCCCAAACATATTTTCGAACAAAACTTTCTTCACTGCCACCATCTTTCCATCTGGAATCCACAGAGTAATCAGTACGGAAATGAAAACCTCACTCAGGAGCGCCATCATTCACTGATGTCAACCGCCGCTCGCCGTATTGTAATACGAGGGGACCATCCGACGGTTGGCCAACTTTTATATCTGTTAAACATCTGCTGCCTCACAGCAAATTAACTTTCGAAGAATGAGTTTTTTATATAATAAAAGATGAAAAATATGTTATCAGGTTGTTTTGTTTTCGAATGTCCCTGCCAAGATTCCATAGCTGCGGGACTACCTGAGCATCTCTGCAAACGTTTCTGAAGTGGACATCCGCTCTCAGTGAGGGATTTTGTGATTTACAGGAGCCAGGTACACTAGATTGGATGAGAAGGTTCCTGTGCGGAGTCACTCGCAGGAGTCACTTAAAGTACTAGAATAAAGAAACGCTTGAGCACCGAAACACAGGATCGCCAGAGAAATCGAGACTGTAAACACTGAAGAAAAAAAACACTGGATCACTGCAAGTCAAAACAATATAAACATGAAAATACCTTGAACACTGGATCTATCGAAAACTCGCACACTGGATCACTGGAAGTCTAGACACATTTAACAAAAAATGTAAGCACTGAAGGTCTAAGTACTGTACCATAAACATTAAAGGGATACTCACCCTCAAGTTGTTCCATACCTGTATACATTTCTTTGTGTTGAATACAAAAAAATGTATCTATTTGTTTATTAAAATCTATTTATTTTCCAAAATAGTGTCAATTAGTGGCAACAATCAAGTTTTGGATAAAAATAACAATTTTAACATTTATTTTCCTCATCCATTTGGAATGCATAACCACATAAAAAGTAGAATACACAATGCCATGGAAACAAAACATGTCATAAGGTTTTATCATGTTTGACAGCTTTTGGATTTTATATTTAAATCCCCAAATTTGAAACAATAATTAATAATGGAATTTGAAATAAATTACAGATGAAGACCTGAAGTCGTAGTGGAGCTGGAACACATACATTTTCTTGTGTTAATGTCTGGATGGAGATATTGCATACTTCAAGTCTTTTTTAATCTGAAATCTTATATAACTATACGGGCGTTTCGAGAAAAAGACTGACAGAATGCAGCACCATCAGATTTAATAAAGTTTCCCACTTTGAAAAGAATAAAATACTTATTTTATATTCCAGCAATATACTGGAAAGTCTTAAAAGTGTGCTACACCCTTTGTTGCATGTATGAGATGTAATTGCTTTTGGACATCTTGCATTTAAACAAGAGCGCAGGGATTATTGGTCTTAGAAATGTCTTTAAGATCAGCGGACCGGGGCCAGACGGAGAGAAATTTGAGCCAGTTGACAGAACTAAAACTTGCCACTGATATATGGTCTTGTAGTCTGGTAATATAATGAAGGTATTGATGTATTTATTCCTGAAATATGTTGTTAATATTTGCCTAATATGAATGAAGTGATTGCCAGAATATGATGTGTGATAGTCTTGGAGGCATCAAGACTCATGAAACATATTTTGGAATTTACAGATATCACCATTTAAATGGTTTTGTTTTGGATCAGTAAAAGTAGGCCTATTGGCAGGGCATGTGCACTTTTAAATGACTGGCGGGGCAGAAAAGATCCTTTAAAGCCCAGAAAATGTCTTTTTGGATGGTTTAGCAAAACATAGCACTGATCATCAAAGCGCATGGTCCAGTCTGGCCATTTTGCTCTTGGCATGGTTTAAGAAAGTACATTTCATATCATTTAATATCTACACCAAATTCTCAGTTTCTCCTATTAAGAGATAATATTTTGCGGCATGAAAGAGTCATTTGAAAGGTACACATAGCACTTATGTCTGACCGACCTCACTGTGTTAACTACTGCTGACCTGCACACTTGTCAAAAAGAGGCCCCATCACTGACGTATGTGAGCGTCACCTGCAGAGCTTTCTTTCCAAACTCCTCATCTCTTTAAAGATCAATTTAAAGGAGTCATATGACACGGCTAAAACAAATATTATCGTTTGTTTTAGATGTAATGCAATGTGTATACGCGATTTAAGGTTCAAAAACGCTGTATTTTCCACATACCGTGCATGTTTGTATCTCCTCTTTGCCCCGCCTCTCTGACAAAGCTCGTCGCTCTGAAAAGCGAGGTGTGCTATGATTGGCCAGTTCACCAGTGCGTAGTGATTGGTCGAACACTGCAAGCGTGTGACAGAAATGTAACGCCTCTTACCATATTTGGAACATCAGGTTCCAGAGTAATTGTACTGACAGGTACGTCCACCTTACTTGCGTATACATTTGGGTGGTCTTTGTCAAATCATACCACGAACTGACGTAGATTTGTGGGGGTGTGGTTACACGAGGCATTTCAGGCAGGTCTGGGTGAGCATTCGCTTTTAGATAGAATGCATCTTTTGTTCCGACACTTTCATTTTTGAAATTTTACGTGTCTAATACATGCATGGGCAACTTATAACACACCAAAGACACAGAAAAACACGTGTTCGCGCCATATGACCCCTTTAAACAGGTAGTGCTCCGGTAGTCTGGGAAACAGAAATCACATCATGAAGGGGATGTTTTAATTCTAAAGGCCAGAGGGAAGGTAAAAAAAGCTTATAAAAAGATTCAATTTTGATTGCATAAAAGCTTATATTACTAAAACTTTATAATATTAAAAGTGGGACTCAAAAAATGACAACTTAAGTACAAATCCAACAGTGTGGAATGTCAAATATTAAGTCAATTTTATACATCACAAAAACCACACACATAGACAAACTCACAAAATCATGCAGCTCCATACCTTGTAATTTAGACTTTTTAGATGCACATTGACTTCAGCTTCCAACTCCAGGTTTCCTGCAATGTAAAAAAAAAAGTGAATTCCTTCATAACACATCGTTTTTTTAGTTGACATAAGTTTTTTTTTCACACCATAAATTGTACTGGAAAATATGGAAATGTGTTATTTAATATATTGCATTATATTGAAACCAAGTGCCTATATTGTTAATATATGAAAAGTGACAATTCCTATTGTATTATTCAATAAATTGTAATATAGAATTCAATAAATTGTAATAATAATAAATTAATAAATTTATAAATTGAATACATTTATTCAATAAATTGTAATATAGTAATCTATAAAATATTAAGGATTTAATATACTGACAGTTAATATACTGGCGCACGAAAAATTGAGAAACCATATTCTAAATTTTCATTTCAAATGCATTTCTAGATGTATGTGGCCATTCCAGTCCAGTGTTTATTGAATTTCAACAAAATCATCCAACAGCAATGTGAAAGACTGACAGGATGACAATTAAGACAAAACTGTGATAATCTTTAAAAAAAAAAAACTTTTCCTACATACATATAGAAATATTACTGCTGTATTGCATAAAAGTGAATATGAACTTGTTTTCTCTGAAGTACTTGAGGTCTGAAAAAATGCAGAGCATCTTTTCTGTTGTTTTGACTTGTTTCTCCAGTTTTCATTTTCTGCAAATAAATGCAAACAGAAACAATATTTTAATTGAAATTTGGGAGATATATTGTTAGTAGTTCACAGAATTATACAAAAATGATCATTTTACCTATAACACATACCTACAAATATAGTAAAAATTTTAATCAGAAGAACGGTCTCTAAAATGGTAAGGTGGTAAAGGAAAATATATTTTTATATTTAAGGTTAAAACTCTCCATTGCAATTACATAAGTGCCCATTTACACTTGATGCGCTCCAATAGTCAACACATGATGAAAAGAGCCCTCAAGAGCAGACAAAAACCTTCAATGCAGATGTTGTAGAAGCTTGTCAACTAGAATATTGGTGGATATCTTTCTCGCAGGATATCTTGTGTCCTTCATAACAGCAGGGACTCAATTTAAGGAGGACATTTTATGGCCATTCCCACAGGTCAGTGTGAGATCTTCGATAAGATAAATCTACTCCACAAACACAAAGTGGTAGATGATTACAATGTTCAGCTCTCATGGGGGACACGTGTTTGGGTTCTTGAACTGACACACTAATGCTTTAATAAAGATGGTGGTGGAGTTCTAAATTAGGACTCGGTATCACTCACGGTCCTGCTGAGATACAAGACACTATCTGACGCTCAATGAGAGATTACATTACAGCTACAGATCCTAGAACTGCTTCCCTCTGATGGGAACATTTTTGAAATATCATCAGATTAAGACCGTCAGACTGTATGGGATAGCGGAGTTATTTTCATGACACGACTCTGTGGCCTCGGTGGAGAACGAGATTAGGATAAAATTACACAAATATGATCTTCTAGATCATTGTTTTCCAAACGTTTTACAAAGGCATACCCCTCCAAACAAACCTCATTCCATTTACTCCTCCTGCCTAAATACTAAAAATGTATACAATATATGCTACAATAATATAGATATAAAACCATGCAACACTTAACATATAAAGCATCTTATTTTACAAAATAATATCATTTTAAATAAAATACTCAGCTAAAAAAGGTGTGGGTGAAGTGACTTGCGTAACTTAACAATGTTTGCTTGTATTGGACAGAGCTTCAGCCTTAAATCATTTTCTACACACACTCCATGTCTGTATTAATTCCTTATGCTAGTGCTTGGACTTCACTTTCAATGCAGCATTGAACATTTTCAATACATTTATATGGACGCCCAAGAAATCTGAAACACAAAAATATATCTTTTCTTAAGCTCTTCAGCTCTTACAACAAACATTTTCGGTGACCCCCACAGGTCAACGTGAGATCTTTGATAAGATAAATATTCTCTGCAAACAATGTTGGGCTCGGTTTCAGATCTCCTGGGAAAATGTGTTTGGGTTTTATTGCAGTTCTTGAGTTGACATACTAATGTAGTTATGATGGTGGAGCTTTAAATTAATTCATGATCCTGCTGAGTTAAGCAGCCACTAACCGAGGAATATTATTGAAATATCAGATAAGACCGATACTATGTGTGGCCTCGGTGTATAACTAGGTTAGGTGCAACATCATAATCTGATCAATATTCAATGATTATTTCATTTTTGGAAGTATAAAAAGTAAAAATGTTCTTTGTTTTGGAAACCTGTATTTAAAACAACAGTTCACAGTGACCAAGAAACCCACCATAAAACTGTAAGATTAAGATTTTTAGATGTACAGTATATGACAAGACCTGTATAACAATTTCACAAAAAAACCACAAGTTTGAAACAAGCAAATGATGACAAAGATCACTTCAAAATAAACCATTCCTTTAAACAGTTTATAAATTACTTTCACATATTTGAGAGCCCAAACTGAAAGAGATACTTAAAATTCTGTCATTTACTCACCTTTGAGTTGTTGACAAAAATTCATTCTCCAAATAATTTTTAAAAAGATTTAAATGAACATCTTTTTTTTTTAATATAAAATGTGCATTTTACAGAAAGAATCAAAACAGAAAGAATCAAAACGGCCACACAACCTGAAGACAAAACATCTCGACGGTGGACCACATGGCCTGCTCAGAAAAGCAAAGGGGAAAAACAAAATCTCTCTTAATAAAATCCTGTCTCTTCTGAGTGTTACCTGTCAGACTGTACAGTACCTAAGAACAATCTGGTTTGGTTCCTGTTTCCTGCTGATGGGAAAGACAAAACCTACTGAACTGCATTATGTTTAGAGCGGTGAGGACACACGGGTTACACGGCAGCTGTGATTGATCAAATGCATTTGAAAGCAT
The DNA here is from genome assembly GCF_024868665.1 of Triplophysa rosa. NCBI lineage: Eukaryota > Metazoa > Chordata > Actinopteri > Cypriniformes > Nemacheilidae > Triplophysa > Triplophysa rosa. Next base: position 22,663,192 of record NC_079898.1, on the reverse strand, counting down.
ATTGGGTAATGAAATGTCAGAGATCCTGGATTGATGTTTAAAAGGGCTGATCCTGTTGCACACCGCTGGATTATTTCAAACTGGTGTTTGTTAGTGTTCTTGGGAAATGATTGATTCAATAGAAGTTTATGACTTCATATGCAGTATCCTGTTCTGGAGCTTGACGGAACTGAATCTGTGCTAGTGCACAAGTTCTGTCCAACACATGATTTGATGACATAAGAAGCAGATGTGCTATGATGTTGTCATGAAAGTCTTGCCGTATTTGTCCTATTTTCTGTCACCCTATTGACCCCCTCTTGTGGCAAAGGTTAACATGCGGTGTAGGGTCGGTTAATCTGAAACTTTTTTTGTGGGCGTTATGCATTCGTTTTTCTGGAAAAAAAAAGGTCATGGGAATGAGATGAAAGTACGTTTTTTAGTAACTTCTCGACTAAAACGTGTCTTGTGTTGAGGTGTATAATGCTCGCGATTTGCAATTTTCTTACCAAGGTTTTCCAGCTTCTCACTCTATGGTGTGTCCTTGATTCACCTGGCGGTTACAAGAACCGGAAAAACTGCAAGAAAAAAGAAAGTGGGAAAGGAATAAAATGACAAGTAGTAAAAAAGAATGAGGCTTGGTCTCACTGTTGAAGGAAAACAGATGAGCTCTGATAGAGTGCTAAGCGTCTGTAATTTTTCAGCAAACAGAGAGGTCTAACATTTGCATTGGAACTCGTAAAAGAATATGACAGCTACGTATAGAGACAGGATTTATTTCTTCAAACAGATGTTCAATCTCCTTTGAACACGTAGACATGAATTATGTAGGCAATATTTTCAAATATGAACCATTCAAAATGGCACAAAGAGAAAAAAATACTGTTTTCCGCTGATCATTTCAGCAATATCAGCAGACGGCAGAGGAATGGAGCAGAGTGCCAGTTACAGGATGGTTGGGGGTCTGACACCCCCTTAATTCATCCAAAAATGTAAATGTACACATGGCATCATTAAATCACATTCATCCTGTTCAAAACCCTGTATGATCTTCTGCTGCGCTTGGAGTTAAAGGAAATGTTGTGAAGAACAGCAAAAATAAATCCAAATCATTTTAAGAAATATATATTTTTTAATATTTAAGCACTGAAAATTTTTCCCGGAGCCAATTTGACATAGAATTGCAGTTCATCCGCCCCCTAATAAAAAAAATAAAAAAAGGTTTAGGGGGCTCTTAAAAAAGTTTTCATACAATGTTTTAGGAAGTGCATACGATTTCAAATCACTCAGCATATTTTCACCTGGAGCCAAAGGGGACAGCCAAAGACTAAAATTGTGTCCAACTAAGGTACAGTAACCATAGCAACAGTATGCAGGTTGTGCTTTAGTACAGTAAAGTACAGTATGTCAATGTTTTTAGTTGTTGTATTATTGTATTATATATTATTAATATTGATACCACAAGTATGGTCCAAATATTTAAGACCAGTAGTAAAAATGCTAAAAAATGTGTCCATTTTTTTCAATGTGGTCTTAGACTTTTTTGTACACATCACAAAAACATTTCCGTTCAAACATTTTTGCTCTTTTCGGTGTCTTAACGATAATGACGTTTGGCTAACTGTGCACCATTATGTATGCACCGGATAAACCTCAAAATATTGCACCACGAAAAAAATTCCTTCATGCATCTCCCTTGAATGTCACTATATAATTTACACACGGGAGGTGTGAGAGTGGTCAGTGCGGATATAGGGCATATGGGTTACAGAAAGAGTAAATAATTCACATGGTTTGCACCCTTGTGTGCTGGCACACTCTTAGGGAAACTATGAGTCACATGAGAAGAATCTTGAGGCACTTTATGAAGACGGGCTGCCAGGTTCCTTTACACCTGGTGCAGTGGTTTCTTTACACACTGAGCAAGTGCAAACACAGCAGAAACTGCGGATCACAATAAACTCAAAAGTATGAATTGAGCTCGTTGATAACGCCATTCATGTGCACGCGCATTAACACGCTGTTTAATGTGATGTGTGTCATTTTTTGGAAGATCTATTGACAGAAATGCAATATAATATACACGACTATGTCTTCAGAGGTGTATAAAGACCTTACATGTGAAGCGTTATGTTTTTATTACCTCAGAATGAGCTATTTCTATCTACATACATGAGGGTACAAGGAATTCGTCATGTTGTTTCTACAGTGCGCGTTTCGTAAATGTTCTCTCCTTCGGCAAAGAAGCGAAAATGTGACGACATCGTTGTACTGTGTCAGCTAAATTTCTTACGCTGCACCTTTAAGCAACCAGTTCAATAAGCAAATTACACAAATTAGGCAATGGCACAGACGTTTGCATTTACAGTAAAAAAATTAAGAAAATCCCTACGTGAAAAAAAATATTTAAATACAGGACTTACACTGTATTGTGGGACGTTATTTTCATCGCACTTGTTTAGGGAAGGTGCCACACAGTGCTGGTGGTGGCCATAGGAAACCTGCAAGAAAAAGGAAAAATGAGGAATAAAAACCACAATACAACCATTTAAAAGTTTGATTTACTGTATCTCCATTCCTTACGGTTAGTTTTTTTATATATATATATTTTATAGTTTGTCCGCTTTAGATGCTTAATAAGCCTCAAAGCTTTTATGTCAGCCGAGCCGTCTTCGTCCTTGTAGGACACAAAAGATGATTAGGAAAATCCTCTCCAGGGAATCTGAGTCGAAGTGTTTAAAGCCACATTCTACAAAAACGCTTTACCAGCGAGAGAATCTGGAATGGTCTGAATGCCCGTTTTGTTTCAACACTTCTGACACTTGCTATGCAAGAGGAAGTTTGAGAACTTCATGATTACTCTCGGTTTGGCATAGATCAATCGACACACATGCCAGGTGCTCAGATATCCGAGATTTTGCCAGACACAAATTGCCATTTATTTTGCTAGTTAGTTTTCTGTTAAAACGCACCAAGATTACTTTAGTTAGGAGCGTGTGTATTTCCTCAGCTAATCTTAAACTACAACGACCATCGGTCATTTTAAGACCTGTGATTATACAGAAATATTCAAGAACTCATGTTGAATACAAGGACTTCCATTGTTACATCTATATCCAATACTGGGGTAACTGAAACTACAGTAGTGAAAGTAATTTTGATATTGAAAATCCATATAATACAGTTGCATTTATTTTTTTATTTTTAAGGGGTTTTATGTAGCTGCTTTGATACATCAGTAGACGTTTCACATCATCGCTTGCATGTGCAGACCCCCAGTCTGTCCTGCGCTAAGCACTAGTTCCTGCCTTTGAGGGTTCTTCATTCTCTGATCTGTCCCTTTGAATTCCGCTCCATGACCACAATCTTTTCAAGGGTCTCTTAAAGGCCGGCCCTGTGATTGAGGAAAGCACAATCCAAGCTGAAGTGCGTTTCCCACAAGCATGCCTGACTCCACGGCTGCCCCACAAGTGTGGCGTCTCTTGAGCCGTGCCAAGCAGTGAGCTTAATACACTGAAAAAAGTGAACGTGCATTTCCAGGGATCATAAATAAAGCGTTTCACAGCCTTGTGCCCGAGTGCTTTTATGGAACTTGAACGATATTCCTCGGTCTCATTTGCCAGCAAAGTACTTATTTTGGGTTTATCATGAGTCAAATCTGCGGTAAGACATTGTATTTCTCAGGCTTCAATTTCATCACATTTCAGAAACGATGAGAGTTTACAACAAATATTCCTCAAGATATAATTACATGTGTTTGCACAGAAATCGTATCTTCAGGTTAAACTGTTAAATCAGCAGACCATCGTAAATGGTTTTTGGCACTCCCTGAAGATTTTTTAAAATTGTAGGGTAGATCATGGCTTTATCTTAATACTTCTTACAATACGTCTTCACATATGTTGGTTTGGCCTCTTCTCAAACATTGATCTGTAGGAGTGTCAATGAATTTTAATGAACCCTGAGATCTCTGTAATATTTCAATTATTTCTCCAAGACAAATGAGATTAAATGGCGAGCAAATGCAAATTTGTGCTTAAAGATGAGGTAACACACGCATCTCATATTAGTACCTATACAGTAGTATTGCATACTTCGTATCTTCAAAGAGTATTTAGTTTGATCAAATTTATAAAAGACAGATACAGCTGTACGATTATTTCCGGAAAAAGACGAGCCCCTGGAGGCGAGCAGGGGCGGGCAGAACTACAGCATGAGCACAAAATACATCATCGCATTGATTCACTATAAGTTCGTGTTGTTTACATTATGCACGTACACGCCGATTGCCAACAAAACACAGACATATGACTTAGTTTGACTTACCTCGTGCACGGTTCATGTCCGGCATCTTTTATCTATCAGTTTCAAACGATCTGCAAATCCGCCGTTATATCCACCGTTTATATAATATTCATCACCCAAATGCAGTGAGCAAACAAACACAGCTAAACTTCCATCAGCCGAGTGAAGCTGCATTGATGGGCGTGCTCTTTCTCACGCTGGCTAGTTGACGTGTGGGCATGCTCTTTCTCTCACGCACCCGCGTGCTCTTCCGCTCGCTGGATGACGCGTAGATGTGCTTTTCCGTGAGAATTGTCCAATAAGGGACTAAGAACCCTTGTTACAAAACGGGAATCCATGTTCGAAAAAATATTTCCGAAACCTGTACGAACCCTGGCGTAGTGAATCGAGCACAGAAATACTACCTCATTCTTTCAACTCGTTTTTTGACAAGTTGACCATGTTAAGCTAGAGAAGCCAGCACGTTTAACAGTGTAAAGAAGTCAGAATGCATGAAATAGCAATAGCCATTTCTCCAGTGGCTAGACATTTCAACAAGATGGGACATAGTATTAAACAATTGGAATGTATAGGTATAGAAGAAGTTATAGGATCACGTAGAGGTGGTAATATAAACAAATAATTATTGAAGAGAGAAGCATTTTGGATTCATAAACTAAATTCTTTAACTCCGACCGATATGAATGAAGAACTAGATCTTATGGTTTTCCTTTAACGATTTAATTAATAATGTTAAGTGTGTCGATTATTTATGACGATGTATTTCCGATGTTCTAAATTGATGACCTTTTCATATAATGTAATTAATTGTTGATATTTTCTGTAATACATAATTGGGAATTATTTGTTTTTTGTTTTATGCTAAGGTTTGTGATTTTGTTGTGGTGATATCTATATTTACAATGATGAAAAAAAAATTGTAACAGCGTTTTTTTTTTTTTTCATTTTAGTTCAGGTTTGAGATCGGTGGATTGTGTGTTGGTGAAGTGTCGTGATCAATGAAGACCCGAATTTAAATTCATGACATTTAAGTCGTTAACGGATTATATTGATAAGTGTTAAACAATTGGGCTACACAGGTGTGGACAATGATGATAATGATGACAAAATAATTTCAAATGTGGATGTGGCAACCAAATGGCTAAACACACTGAAGAAGGCATTAGCTGAAACATTTGTGTTAATCTGCCTCCCATCATGTAATAAAAGTATTTAATGTATTTACACTTTTTTGAGTGCGAATCATTGTGTATAATGAAATTCACCCAAAAAAATAAAATTCTGTCATTTACTCGCCCAAGTTGTTCCAAATCTGTATTAATTTCTTTGTTCTGATGAACACAGAGAAGAATATATTTGGAAGAGTGCTTGTAACCAAACAGTTCTTGGCCACCATTCACCAGCATAGTAGGAAAAATTGCTTTATAAATTTCTTTGTTCTGTTGAACACAAAAGAAGACATTTTAAAAAAATGTAAGAAAACAAACCGTTCTGGGGCACTTTTGACTACCATTGTTGTAACTGTATTTACAATTTAAATCTCCCAGCATGCCAAAGTCAATCAACCTGGTCACTATATCTCCTGACACCATTGCCGGTTTTGGATCAAATATAGAAATCTTTTAAACACGTATTTGACCTGTCCTATTTTTCACAATTCTAAATATTTATTAATTGAAAATGGCAACAAAAATCATTAGCCTTTTATACGCTAGGGGTCAATGCAACTGCACTGTGGTCCAATCTGAAGTGTGTTAGAATTATGAGAATAGCAGAGGACATAGTGTTGAAAAGATTACATTAGTTTGAAAGGAGTTTGACAGCAACCCAAGAGATAAAACATCTTGTTAGGACAGTAATGCATTTGGCACTTGACTCCTGGTACAGTGAGTCTATGCTGCATCGGGTTAACATTTTGCTTTGCGAACAACATTTAGAGAAAATGAACACCCTGTGCCCTCATTCGACCTCAACGTTTTCTTCATTCTTCAGCAGGGTTCCCTTGCCCGGCTTATCAAGAATTTACTGAGCATATCTGGGCAGCGAGCCACCTCTACAGCACCCTAAAAGCAGCCCTTTTATTAGTCCCTTCAAATCCTCTCTTTTAAGCGGTTGGCTGACAGTGCAACTCCAGCAGTGCTTGAACTTAATCTCTGAAGGAGCAAGCCAATCACAAAGCTGGAAAAAGTTGAAGTGTAGTGTTAAATAGCCAATTAACACAGCCCTGCACGCAGACGAGGACTCCAGCGGCAGTTTCTCTTTTATGAAAAGCACGGCCGTCTAATGAGAACCTGCTCACAGACATATTTTCCACTGCTCGCTTCTAACTGAAGTAAACAGCAATATTCAACTGCTCCTATCACTATTTATTTGTGTATTGAGTTTAAATGAAGACCATAAGATGAGTATTAAATTCAAGAGGGATAATGAGAGAGAGAAAAAAGACAAAAACTGTATTTTGTTCTTATTGTTTTAGAATAAAAGTATCCAAATGTGACTTAATCCAAAAATAATATTTTCCACAAATATTACCACATTTTTCTGATATTTTTAAAATATATTTGTAATGTAGTAAGTACACTAATATCAATAACCTATACTTGTAAGTGTACTATTTCAATACTACTAGGGACTAAATTGGCCCAGTTTTAAGTTTCTAAAAGTAAACTTTTAAGTAAGTGTAACAGTAGTAAACGGAGTACACAACTAGTTAACAACTGTTTTTTGTTTATACTACAATACCACAACCTCAACTTATAGAGGTATACTGATAGTTTATTAGTTCAATAGGCACAAATACCCTCAGTACACTACTAGTTTTTATAATCCAAGTATGCATTTAAGTGTTCTGAAAGTGATCTTAACATTCTTAGTCATAGTGTACCATTTATGCATTATGTTTGCACTTTTGGTATGCTGACTTTCTATAGTTAGGATAGTCGATAAACCTGAACATGAACTTTTATAAAACAGCACATAAACTATGTGAAGTATTTAATAGGCTACTCAATCAAAAGAGTAAACCCAACTACAACCCAACAAGTATACAGTCATTAGTTGTACAAGATACTGTATAATGAAGTACAACTATAGGCCAAATGTACTTTATAGACTTCAGTCAGTTTACGACAAGCGTTCTAAAAGGTACACGTATACTTAGAAGTGTATGCATAAAAGTAGACCGTCACTTAATTTCAGTTTAACATAAGTATACTGTACTAATAGCCCACTTGAATAAACATCTTTTTTTGTAAGAGTTGTAAATTTGTTTTTCATTTGGCAAGCATCCGTTTGTATGGTCCCTAGAAATCAAACCGGCTAAAGGAACCCTCTCCTCTTAAAAGCATAAGTGTAAATTCATCTTGAAATCTAATTTCTCTTAGTGTAGCACGTGCCACAGAATAGTATTCATAATCGGAGCTTAAAGCTCTATCCAAATCAACTTTAATTAAATCCTTTAAATGTCCTTGTATACATTCTTCTTTGGTGACTCTCTAAACAGCCACATATCTGGACTCAAATCAGAATATTTGTTCATCATCACTGTTGTCTCATTTATAACCATTACTGTGATTATTGATTTCAAAAGGGCGTAAAATTCTGCCTCTTTCAACGTTTGACACAATCTGGGCAACAGGGCTGAATGAGTTTCCATTTCTTAAAGAGTTATTATAGTTTAGTCCCGCAGAGATCAGTCCTGCATGTCTTAAAAATCCCTCACGTAGTTTTATGAACTTTCTAAAGATTCAACCATGGAGGTATATGAGACAAAGCTGTACGAAGTGAAGCAAGTGAATAAGGCTTGTAAAAATAAACTTATAAAACTCCAAGTAAACGTTCAAAGAGTATGCTGACCGCATGGTGTTAGTTTACTTGATTTACTGTAACCACTGTTCACTGTTTGTGTGTTAGTGCACCCCTAGTGAGCTGTTTTATTGTCTACTTTAGATGCTGTCTTAGAAGTAGCCTAACTACAAAAGAATCTCATAAGTGAGTAATTTTGCATGCTCTACACAGGCGGCAATCCGTGCATCCTACAAATTTACACCAAAAAAACCTTAACTTGCTATCGAAAAACTCTATCCACATCAATAGCATGTTTTTATCAGGTTAACAATGTAATACTTAAAATACTCGGGCTGTCAAACGTTTAATCGCGATTAATCGCAGAATAGAAGTTTGTGTTTACATAATATATAGCTGTGTACTGTGCATATTAATTTTGTGTGTATATATATATACAGTGAGGGAAATAAGTATTTGATCCCCTGCTGATTTTGTAAGTTTGCCTACTTACAAACAAATGAAGGGTCTATAATTTTTATGGTGGGTTTATTTTAACTGATAGACACAGAATATTAAAAAAAATCAGGGGAAAAAAATGTTATATAAAGGTTATAAATTGATTTGCATTTCAGTCAGTGAAATAAGTATTTGATCCCCTACCAACTAGCAAGAATTCTGGCTCCACAGATTGGTTATGTGCCTATATGGACCACAGATTAGTCCTGTCACTTTAAGAAAGTACTCCTAAATCAGCTTGTTATGTATATAAAAGATGCCTGCCAACAGAATCTGTATCTTCCAGTTCAACCTCTCCAACACCATGGTCCAGACCAAATAGGTTTTAAAGGATGTCAGCGACAAGATTGGAGACCTGCACAAACCTTGAATAGGCTACAGACAGAAGCTTGGTGAGAAGGAGACAACTGTTGGTGTGATTATTTGGAAATAGAAGATATACAAAATAACTATCAAATGCCCTTGTTCTGGAGCTCCCTGCAATATTTCCCCAATGGGGTAAAGATGATCATGAGAAATGTTAAAGATCAGCCCAGAACTACACGGAAGAAGCCTGTTAATGATTTCAAGACAGTTGGGAACACAGTTAGCAAGCAAAACATTGGTAACACATTGGTAACACGCTATGCCACAGTAGACTGAAATCCTGAAGCACCCGCAAGGTCCTCCTGCCCAAGAAGGCCCGCCTGGCTCGTCTTAAGTTTGACAATGAACATAAAAATGATTCAGAAAAGGCTTTGGCGAAAGTGCTGGCACTGCTGTGAGACCAAAATGGACTCCTGTGTTTGGAGGGAGAGAAATGCTGACTATGAGCCCAAGAACATCATGTCTACAGAGAAGCACAGTGTTGGAAACATTCTGCTTTAGGGCTTTTTCTCTGCTACAGGTATACAGGATGACTTCACCGCATTGAGGGGCTGAGGGACGGGCCCATGTACCGTAAAATCTTGGACGAGAACCTCCTCCCCTTAACTAGGTCACTGAAGATGGGTCATGGATGAGCCTTTAACATGACAAAGACGCAAAACATATTGCCAAGACAACCAAATAGTGGCTTAAGGAGAAGCACATTAAATGTCCTAGCCAGTCTCTAGACCCTAGTCCTATAGAACCTCTGTGAAGGAGGCTAAAACTCCAATTTGCTGAGCGACAGCCAAGAAACCTTAAAGATTGACAGAGGAGTGGACTAAATGTATCCGGACACATGTGCAAACCTGGTGACCAACTATCAGAAATGTCTGACCTCTGTGCTTGCCAACAAGGGTTTCTCCACAAAGTACAAAGTTATGTTTTGCTTGGGGATCAAATACTTATTTCACTGACTGAAATGCAAATCAATTTATAACCTTTATATAACATTTTTTTCCCCTGATTTTTTTTAATATTCTGTGTCTATCAGTTAAAATAAACCCACCATAAAAATTATAGACCCTTCATTTGTTTGTAAGTAGGCAAACTTACAAAATCAGCAGGGGATCAAATACTTATTTCCCTCACTGTATATATAGGAAATATTTTGAGGTATTTATTTATATTTAACAATAATTAAATACTGAACTCTCTGTAAGTCGCTTTGGATAAAAGCGTCTGCTAAATGACTAAATGTAAAATGAAAATATTTTTTTTTAAATAATTTTCTTAAATATATGCATGTATGTGTTTTTATAATATGCACAGTACACAGACATATATTATGTAAACACAAACTTTTATGCTGGATGCGATTAATCACGATTAATCGTTTGACAGCACTAAAAAAATAGACTTTTAAATTAGCATAACATTTTTCTTTTTATAAATAAACGACAATTCACCCCTATGAACCATTGTCGAAAGGCAATTCAAATCCAGGTTTTTGTTAGAAAACATTTTCCATAACACATCAAACGTACAAATCTCTCTTCTTCAGATATCCAACACAGATACATTCTGATTTCATTTAGCTGAAAATAAACATGTTGTCATACTGTACCACAGCAAAAGTTAAAGCAGACACACTAAACGAATTCCGTCTTCTACCTGTTAACATATAAAGAGATCTGTCAGTAACGTTCCTCTGCGTTTGGCCGGCTGTAATACGGCAGTACGGCCCCCTGCTGCTGGGTGGCAGTGGGTTGAGCTCTAGGCCCCACAGTGTGACAGCGAATGATAGAAAGAGACAAAAAGAAAGACGCTTTCTATTCACATCCAGAGGCAGCATTAGCATAACTCAAACAGCACGGCCGAAACGTCCTGACCACCTGTAGATACACTGCCGTGAAGTCTTTTTTCTGCCTGCTGTCTATTTCCTAACGGAGCACGATGTGAAAGGCCGGGGCAGATGATGTGAAGCTTGTGTGTGTAAGCAACCGAGCTAAAGAGAAATTGAATGAGACCAGCGCGCTCCACGCACGCATTGTGCTGCAGGACAGCGCGTGGGCTGCCTGTAGAAGTGTCTGCAAGGGGGGTGGGCTCCTGGCGCCGCCCACTCTGTTGTAATTGGATGTGGTTTGGAGGGGGCGGGGCTTGTTCTGGACATGGGAAGCCAGTGGGAGGTGGGTGGTGCACATGCTTGCTCAGGGGTTGTCTGCTCAAAGGGCCCTAAGTCCACTGGCTTTTATGCACTAGGTGCACTTGAGTCAGGCAAGTAAAGAGCTCAGCATTGAGACGTGCCAGTCTCTGCTGTTTATACCGCTGCTAGGAGTATCTACTGAAGGGCAGAACTGACCGGATCGCACTAGTGCAGGACGGGGGAAAGCCAGAATAATTGTGAATGTTTTCTTTTTCCATAGCAAAAAGCAAAGGATTAAACTTGAATACGCATCCCTGTCACTCTACTAAACCACACAAGAACTTTATCAAAATGGCACGGAAGAGGCAGGTGTCTTTGACCCAGGCTTTGACCCTGGCGCTGGTTCTGCTCACCTCAGCGGCTTCAGCGGAGGAATACGACTATTACAGCTGGCAGTCGGACAATTTCCACAACGGCCGTTTTTACGCCAAGCAGCCGCAGTGTGTGGATATTCCAGCTGACCTGCGGCTCTGCTATAATGTGGGCTACAAGAAGATGAGACTACCAAACCTGTTGGACCACGAAACCATGCCCGAGGTCAAGCAGCAGGCGGGCAGCTGGGTGCCCCTCCTGGCGAAACGCTGCCACGCTGATACGCAGGTGTTCCTCTGCTCGCTTTTTGCCCCGGTGTGCCTGGACCGGCCGATCTACCCGTGTCGCTCTCTTTGCGAGGCCGTACGGGACAGCTGCGCACCGGTCATGGAGACCTACGGCTTTCCCTGGCCGGAGATGCTGCAGTGCGATAAGTTTCCCATCGACAACGATCTGTGCATTCCCATGCAGTTCGCCGGGGGTCACGCCACTCAAACTCCAGGTAGGACCTCCAAAAACGCTCAGCATTATTCTGAGACAACATATTTTTATGTTAATAAGTGCAACAGACTTATTTTTTTTCTTTTATAACTGCATTGAGCATTCACTACAAATACTTTTAGCAGCTTATAAATTGCATACACGTGTCAAAATGGCAAAAACAATGTGTCAACATATTGACACAGCAGAAAATAATTTCATAAAACCAAAATATCCAAGGTATAAAAAACATTTCTTTATTTTTTTACTTAAATAATGTTTCTTAACTATCAGCTATAATAATCAGTACTGGCTTTATGTTGAAAACACTGTAAAAATAATATTGGTTGCCTTAATTCAAATTCGCCTCTTTGAAATAAGTATAAATTAGTATGAAAAAGTATAAATTATACGATTTTCTATAAATTTTCACTACGTTGCTGCAACCTAAAAAACAGGCTTGTTTTGAGGAGATAAAAAATGTAAGAATATGTTTCCATGACATGACCACATAATGTTAAATAGTAAAATTGTGTAATCATTAGGTCCGTAAAACAAGCCCCATTGGTAGATTTCCTCTGTGTTGAGCTCGAGGGTCTTGAGAAAGTAAAATGAAGGAACGCTCTTAGACAGACAAAAAAACTTTCACTATCTAAAGCAAACATCTGATGTGGAATGTTGAGAGGACGGTCCCCGCTGCGCCATGCCTCTGTCTTTGTTTAGCCCTGCATTTAGGTTTCCAATTAGCCGGGCAGCCAAACTCTTTGGATCACTAATTAGTCTGAAACGTTGTAGATTACTTTGTCTCATTGAGATTAGAAGGGCTATTGTGATAGACAGAAGAAGTGAAGCACGGGAGAAGAGAGGGAGAGAGCAGTAAGTGCTCAAGGGAAGTTTGAGGACGGCGTAAAAAGAGCGAACAGGTTAAAACAGAATGTGTATTGTGGAACCAAATAACCTAAAGAAAAATACGTCAAATTGTTTTTTATATTTCTATAAAAGCTCCTATATAATTCCTATTAAAAAAATCCTATATCATTTCTATAAAAGTTGCTTTCTATTAAAGCATAAAGGTGGCTTTATGACTAAGATGCACAAAGTGTCCCAACAAAACAATATTGGATTCACATTCACATGCATCAGCATAACAGCGGTGCATTACCAAATAATTAAAAAAAAAATGTTTGCAAGTTGAATGTAACAAAGAAGAGATCTATGTTTATGATTTACAAATGCTAAGATGGATGTTTGTGTATCCGTGTATGTGCGAAAATGTAGCACAAAGCCACTTTTCACTGCTATGATTTGATGGATTACAATGTTCTCAGAAAAAAGTGGTGCTCTTAAAAAATGTAACTCCACAACACTGTTTTCGTAAGTTAAGTAGCTTGGCTTCTTTAAAAATAATAAATGCCTTAAGACTGCAGCAAAATTATAACGCCAAGAGTGAGATCTACGAGGCGATCTATTACACCCATAGCTGTTCTGAAATGACATGATGCTGAGGGGATGGAAACTAGCGAAATGTGCTTTCCACAGCTGGACGGCGAAGTCAGTCGCAGCCAAACGTTCACAGCGATTTGTGTTTTGGTGAGGCGCACGTCGACGTGAAACAGGACCCTAGAGATAACATGACAGCACAAACCCTCGCTTGACGCGGCCAGTCGCTCCGGCCCGCATCTCCGACACGCACAGGCATCGGCCCAGGAACATGAAGAGCTGTTTTTTCCCATGTGGTTTGAGGTGAAATGTGGGGACGGGCCAGAGCCAGCCAGACCCACAGACATGTTTCACAAGATGTTTCTGGAAAGTGACATGACAGTAAATGATATATTTCACTAAATCACATTTTTAAGAGCGTAACAGCAAAACCTCTTTAAACAAATCATTGAATTCTTCAAATACTGTAGGAGACCAACAGACAATTGAAAAAAAGGACCCACTGAGTTATACATTGCCAAGGAAATACTCAGAATAGACACGTTATGTCTAACTTCTATGTTGTTAAAACTGAGTTTAACACTGTACTATGTAAAAATACTTTCTTCTATGTCCGTTTAATATGCAAAGACACGTGTACGTTGGAAATGCGTTGGTTGATTTCACCAAAATGTGTGAAAAATGCACCTCTGTGGTGTTATTAAAACACTGCTTTGTTTAAGCAACATTGCCTCAACCAATAGTATGAGTTTGGGGCGGGTCTATCTGTTCAGCCGACCAATAGAATCTAGGGGGGCGTTCTGTAAACCTGTCTAAAAACGTCGTTTGGTGACGTTAGTAGTGCAAAAACGTCTCACTTCAGCTTTACATTATGAAAAAAAAAAGATTTTAAGAAGCCAGGTTTATTTTATAAACAGAATTAATTTGGCTAAACACAACATACGATGTTAAACAAACCTACTGAATTGAATGTGTATTCCATTGTTTGCAGGATTTCAGTGACTGTAGAGGCTCGGCTGCCCTGAGGGGCGACTCGGGAAGACATGTAAACCTGTCTCTGACTCCGCTCGCTGCACATTTAAACACGCATAAATCACGGCGGTTTTTCATCCTGATTAATGTTTATGTGCAAAGTGTTGCTGCTCATAACTTCAGGGGTCCAAATGGGCCATAAAATGATGTCCTGTGCATAGCTTAAACAGAAGTTTTTGTCTATAAACTCTGATACAGAAAGTCACTGACTTGGAAATCTGTCGGATACAGGAGGTCTCAGAGGTATAAGCTTTTGAGCATTCATCTTAAAAGAGGACTTTTAGTTTAAGCCCAGTCATCTCTACACCCATATCCACGATGACACACTTATTGGAAGGGTCTTTTATTACTTGCGATGTTCTCTTTCTCCATCCAAGACGCTTTAACGTTTTTTCAAAGAGCTATACATGTGGCCACTTCCAAAAACACTGTAAAAAGTACAGTTACATTGACATCATATTCTAACCAGGTACTATGCGACCAGAAACTGCTGCATGACATGCAACAACCACAGGGAATCTAAAAAATGTCATGTTTAAACTAGGGCTGTCAAATGACTAATCGCGATTAATCCCATCCAAAAAAAGTCATATATGTCTGTGTACTGTGCATATTCATTTTGTATTTATAAACACGTACACATACATGTATACAGTTTTTAGGAAATATTTACATGTATTAGTTTTTATTGACCAATAATTTCAATTATAATATTATTCATTATTAATAAATAAATGATAACTATATAAATGTTTATTAATTTTCATATTTTATATTTTTCTTAAATATATGCTTGTATGTGTATGTGTTAATAAATACAAAATGAATATGCACAGTACACATACGTATATTATGTAAACACAAACTTTTATTTTGGATGCAATTAATCGCGATTAATCGGTGGACAGCCCTAAATTTAAATGTATAATCTGTAACTTTCGCCTCTCTATAAACTCTTTCTTTTCGAAATTTAAAATAGCAGGTTACTTTACTCAATTTACATGATGTCAAACTGACATTTCCTGCTAATTTTCTACCCGACAGCTCATTTAATAAATGATATTTTGTTTAGGCTACTTGTCCATTAACAAGGAGCTATTTCTACCTGACCTAATCTATAAAATGACTTGATGTTATGAAACGCGGTCAAATTGATGCCATATTACAAGTCAATTTCATAATAAATACTTTAAATATACAGTACCTTCTTTAGATTTTTCTACATGTTGCAGATTACCTGTCAGCAGGTGTCCTGCTAAAACTACTGTAAGTAGTGTAAAACTGCAAAACACGCATTAAACCAGACATTTCTGTTCTGATAGGTCATGAATTGCTTTCAGAAGAATCTGCGACGAACTTTATACATATTTGAACCAATAAGAAATTTAAGAAACATTCATTGGTCTGGTATCATTCAATCTGAATTGCTTTTCGAAGCTCAGTTCGCAGAATTGCCCATGCTCAGTCCCCTGATATATGCTTTGGCTCGGTTTCTTCTAGGCATCCTGCCAACAAACCACCTTGCAAAACACAATAAATCGCTCTACAGTGCAAATAAAATGTTTAACTTTCACGTAGCAGCTCGCTGCAGTTTGCGAGATTGTAAGAAGCGATGACTCTCCAAAACACGCTCGCCGTGTGCAAACACTGCGCACACCGTCGTGTCTCCCATCCGCTGACTGTTTAACGTAAGAGAATTCCTGCTAAGAGACCAACTGACGGTTAAAACCTACAGAGGGGTTCAACTCCCCACGACCTGTGCACTGAAGCCTGGTGAACTCTGACCCCTCCTCTCATTATCTGCTGCTATGGCTCTGCTCCAGGCTGGGGTGATAAACTCTGACCCTGGGTTTTTAACCTGGAAGGGGGAGTTTGGAGAAGAGCCATGTAAGTTCTTGTTACCAGATGCTTTTGGTTTGTTAGCTCAAGGGAGGGCCACTAGATCTGCGCGGAATAAATGACAAAATCATATTCACCGCCATCGATATCAGATATAACACACATCGTCGTGCGGTTGATTTCGGTGGAGAACTTCGAGCTCACTTCCAGCCAAATTGGTCACGGTTTGTTCCATCAGAACCGCCCCACAGGGAGCGAATAGAGCTTTCTGTATTTTTCGCTGTATGAAAGAATGACTTTTCCAAATCTTCACAAGCCACATCCTGCATTCTTTCTGATCACCCTGCTCAGTAGGTCAATGATGTGATTGAAGCTTTTACAACTGGAATATAACCCTGACGCTATTGTCAAAATCATCAAAACAAGTGAATTCTCTGGAAACCTAAAGCAAATATTAAAAAACGATCACTCATACATTAATGACAGATGAGACTTTAATATTCCTTAAAAAATCTCCCTTTGTAAAGGCAGGTGTAATACTTCTCCCCTGCTGTAAAAATGGTGGAAACCGACCCAAAAACGAAACTGGTTTTCTGGTCTTTGCTGGTTTAAGGTGGAATGCTGGTCTTGCCGCCCAAATCCTCTCTATCACAATCTTTCAGACCAGCAAATCATTTAATTTAAGTCAAGCTGTTTTTTATTTACAGTAGCCTACTGTATATAAGTAATACTCAAGCAGATATAAACACAAAACCCCAGTAGGTGGCACAATAAAACGGAATCTTGGCCCACAAGAACTGCAAATATCTATCAGTTGTGAGAAACGAATGTAAAGCTGTTTGCATGTGCCAGCGAACATATGCACTGTCAAACTGCTGGGTAAGACAATTTCACAGTGACCTATTAAAATCCTACCTCTGCGATGAGCTTTTTATATAACATCCTCAGACACTGTTTTGGAAGAGCCAGATACATATGTCTTTATTAGGCAGCATTCAAGTTGTGTGATATGCAGCCCATTTCTGGGCACAACACAGACCTGGAGGGCTGGACATATACCCTGCAAACCTTTAGGGAAGCTTGTAGATCATGAGCGAATAACTAGAAACAGAGTTTGTAGGCCTATGTGTTTTCACATTGATGAACCAGCGAAAGTCTTCCCTCATAACTTCCTCTGTGAGGAAATAAAACTAGAGCTGCCAAAAATTCTCCCTCTCATGACTTTAAACACAGTGGATTAAGCTCCATTAGCTCTGGCCTGCTGCCCCACATGAGTCCAGCACAGAACCGTGTTCTTCTCTCGGCACAAAACCAAAACGCCTATTAAATCTTCTAGAATGAGCAAGCTCACTTGAAACTTAACATTGAACGGTGGTTCTGAAAAGCCGAAACAAGCAGAGTTTCTCTGTGTCTCTGAGGCAAAACATTGGCAGTGTTTGACTACAGCGCTGCGCAAACTGATCGGAGTATGACATCAAAGTACCGCGAGACTGGTTGGTGCGGTACATTGATGTGACGATGAGCCGATCACCTTTTTTTTATTGTAACTTGTCCCACATCTAATGTTCACACAGTACAATGTCAGCGTGAAAATAAATAGTAAAATAAATTAATAGTAGGCCTACAGTCAAATTAAGTGTGCACGTGCGTCATGCACTGAGCATTTACAAATGACTAAAATTGCTTACATTCTCTGTCACACCTGCACCGAACTTGTCGATTTCTGAAACGCGACTCCTCCATGAAAGAGATCTGCCCAACGCCGTTCGCGTGAAACGCGAGCCTGCCTCCACAAACCGTAAACTCTCGTTTACAAACCACGTCGCGAGGGTGACGCTCCAGCTTCCGTAGAACTGATCCAAAAACGCTTGCTCACCTTCGCGTCTCACGCCGTGGCTGCGTCCGAAATCGCCTACTTCCACACTATATAGTAGGCGAAAATGAGTATGAGTCATGAATAGTATGTCCGAAACCTCAGTATGCAAAAAACAGTAGGCGAGAAATACCCGGATGGTCTACTACTTCCGCCGAGATTCGTGAGTGTGGATCGGATGGACACTTATCTATCCCATGATGCCACGGGAGCTGAGCAACGGTCAAATTTCAAAAGTAAATCAAATAAATATAGCGGAAAACTTTAAGGCGGACGTCCGTTTTTAATGTAAGTGCCAATAAATTACGTGTAGGTTGTTGTTAATACGTCATAGGTCAAAGAGCACACGGGTCACATGACCATAAATCATGGCGGACGCAGTATGTCCGAAATGTATTCATACTACTCCCGCTCATACTATATAGAACGTACTGTTTTGACGGCCGATAAGTAGGTACTTATTCAAATTCACTACGTTCTGTCACAGTATGCGATTTCGGACGCAGCCCGTGTCTACACAGGACGCGGCGCGACGCGGCGCGACGCGACGCGACACATGGCTTGTTCTAATGGGATTATCGCGCCATGTCCGGTGTGGACACATTTTAAAATTATGATGGGTTCTAATAGAGGGTATGCACGTGTCGTCACTTTCCCACGTGAACACGCCAGGACACTCTCCCTTGAGTGGTAAAACTAATGCTGTGTTCTCGCGCCAAATGCTTAATTCGCGTTTGGTGAGAACACAGCATTAGTCTCTTCACCTACACACGTATTAATAATAAGTGAGTCTTGCAGTTTGTGAAAAAAAAGAAAGGGCTTTTATTTGTACAAAGTTAAATTAGGTGCTAATACTAAATTAGTTTTAAAATAGCCTACGTCAATATTGCACAAAATATGCTATATTAATATACTGTATTTTGTGTTACTGTAGTCTTTGAAAGGGAGTATACAGAATCATATTTGTTGTTTGGAGGGTAGCCTATTGTAAATAGGTTGGGTAACTCTGTTTTAAAAATGATTGTTTATAAAACTTATGTAGACAAGTACTGTAGATACAGTAATTTAAAAAAATATATTTTACTTGAATAAAACTATAATGAGAGGATTTAAGTAAGGGGACAAACTCAAATGTTCCCATTCACATATTATGAAAAATCTTAAACTATATTCTTCTCTTCTAGTTTCAAAAGTCTGTCCACCCTGTGACAACGAGTTAAAAGCCGACACCATAATGGAGCATTACTGTGCCAGTGACTTTGGTAAGTCTTAGCACTCACGACACACACAGTAAAACCTTTATTGAATTTTTTAACTTGACTTTAGTTTTAATAACATACTTTAATAGGAATGAAAAACATTGAGAGTGGTCTGCTTGTGTGGGAAGTGGTCCGTTTTTATGTCTATTATACTAACAGTTTTTCATTACAATATTTTCATCTAAACAGATAAAGAAAACCACAAACATTTAGAAAAAATGTATAAGCATCACATAAAAACATGAGTTTGAGCAACTGATGTTTAACGCTGCTGGAAGATATACTAGTTTTGTTTTTTTTATGGTTCGTTTCAAGTGACTCATTCTGTCTAGACTTTCATTAATGTGTCAAAATGTGAATCTTTAGAATGAGTCTCTGGCATTAAATAAAAGAAGTTTAAAGAAAATTTTGAAAATAGTTCTCTTCATTACATACCGTAGTTCTGGTTTGACTTTGGCTGTGAGGGTTGTTTCTTTTGGATTTGCTTGTATTTACCCTAATAACTATGACAAATGGTCCAACAAATATTGTTAGTAGTACCCCAGCTCTGTGTTTTCCATCTCCTGCGGTTTAAACATACTAAATAACAGTCACAAAGTATAAGTGTAGACATCACAAAGAGAGCACGAAGTGTAATGTTTAAATTAAAAAATGACAACGTTTAAGCACTAATACTTCCAAATACTGAAGACATAGAAATTTACAGGATATCTCTTCCTCCGGTGTTATGTCATTTGACGTGTTATTTGTAAACTAATGCTGTACTGTATATTATAGGTTTGATGTGCACTATTTGTCTCACTTGGGGAGAGTGTTTTAATTCTTGCGGTTGGGGTTGCCAGTTTCTACAATGTAACAGCAATCAGTATATCAACACATACCGGACAGCCCGCACACTTATCAAATGATTTGTGCGTGCAGACCGCCGCTGAGAAAACTCTCTGTCAGTGTGTTCACTGGCTCCTGAATACTGCTGATTTTAATATTTGATAGAGGAAATTCATTGTTTTTCTGTCTGGCTTTGAGATTGTAAATGGCTCAAATGGTTAACATAAGCATTTTTAAATGATTGTGTTATTGTCTTTGGTTTTAGTGAGAATTTTTTGCTCAAATAAGGATTTAAGAAGAGCTCACTTCTGATGATCAGAAATTACATTTTTGTTTAGTATAAAACATAGTGGGCTATTACTTATGTTTATGTATGCAATGTTTGTGTACATATTTAAGCGATCGTGGCAGCAGTAATTCATCAAACAATAAAGAACAGCACTTTAAAAGAAGTCATACAGTCTCGTTGAAGTATGCCAGATCACAGTAGTCTGTTGCATCCTCCAAATCCACCATGAATCTAAAAACGTTATCAGTTTTTGTTGATAAAAACCCCCAAATCTCCATCCATGGTTGGGCTCTGTGTGGGATTCAGAATTACTGACGACTGCAAATGCTCAAGGTGACAGCTTTCCTCCTCGCCTGCCTTCATCTGATGTCAGACCTACTGCCAGCCATTTAAAGCAGCTCTTGTTTAAAAAGCGGTTTTAGCTTGTCACCACGATATTGCCCAGGCGTGCTCGCCACCCACAAGCATTACCGGTCACGAGCAACCGCCTGAATTAAAAGGCCGCATGCAGCTGGGCAATGCGAGCTTTGCACTTTTTTCTGTGGTTTAACAGGGTAAATCTGACAGAAGTATCTTTTACTCAGCTGTGAGTTAAAGGTGATGTCATTTTCACCAGGCTAAAATAAATTTTCCCGTACCCGTTTAATGCGCAGAGACAATTTTAGGTAAGCCAGTTATATGTTAACATTGTGGCTCTGGACGCTTTTAAAATTTCTGTTTGTTTGAACGGCCTGAAATAGCAGCAGTGACTCAACCAATGGCGCGAGTTCGGAGTTGAGCTACCTGTTTGTTCAACCAATGGGGTCTTTTGCAAAAAAAGTTATTTTGTGAACACACATTCATAATGCATAATGCATTTTTGTTCTGATATTTGTATTTTCTGTATAGTTTTTATGACAAATCATAACATTTGCAACCATATTCATATCATTGTCAAACACCACCATGCAGGTGAGCTGAACCTGTATGGGATGAAACACAGTCATTCCTCCACTTACAGAGATGTCTGTTTTTATCTTTCTACATGAATGTTTGTTTATAATAGTAGACAAGGAGCCCTGGTGCACACTGGTCATTTTAAATACTCCAGATGCTTTGATACAAACTTAGTCATTGATGGATGTGCACTTAGTGAGCCCAGAGCCTGACTTCTGTTCCATGGCATCAATTACAGGTATATTTTGACACATTCATGTTTAGTTTCATACTCGCTAAGAGACCATAGATTCTTTCATCATTGGATCACAAATTTGGGGATTTTTTGCTCACAATACAATGATATTTGAGGAAAGAAGGTCCAGCCATGAGCAAAAGTCAGAGGATTCATCACATTGTTAAAGGGGTCATATGGCGCGAACACGTGTTTTTCTGTGTCTTTGGTGTGTTATAAGTTGCCCATGCATGTATTAGACACGTAAAATTGCAAAAATGAAAGTATCGAAACAAAAGATGCATTCTATCTAAAAGCGAATGCACACTCAGACCTGCCTGAAACGCCTCGTGTAACCACACCCCCACAAATCCACGTCAGTTCGTGGTATGAGTTGACTAAGACCGCCCAAATGTATACACGCAAGTCAGTACTGTCAGTACAATCGCTTTGGAACCTGATGTTCCAAATATGGTAAGAGGCGTTACATTTCCGTCACACGCTTGCAGTATTCGACCAATCACAACGCACTGATTAACTGGCGAATCATAGCACACTTTGCTTTTCAGAGCGATGAGCTTTGTTAAAAATCTGAGAGATACAAACAAGCACGGTATGTGGAAAATAAAGCATTTTTTAACCTTAAAAAGTGTATACACATTGCATTACATCTAAAACAAAAGATAATATTCGTTTTAGCCGTGTCATATGACTCCTTTAAGATGATGATGTGATTTATTTGTATGCCAGAGCACAGTCTCATGAGGAAAGCCAAAATGAATCTGTGTATTCTTTTATCTTTAATCAAGTATATCTTAAATAATAACTGCAGATATTACATGTGATTGACTGATGCAGAGAATTCTGTTTAAATGTTATTTAATTTATATTTACCTGGTTGGGTAAAGTATTGACAAACCCTACCATTGGTTGAAATTACCAATCGAGAAATAATTAATTTAAATGAATTAATTTAAAACCATTGTTTGGGTTTGTTTTATAGAACATTTTTTAAAGTGTATGTCATCTAACTAGTCAAAAGCACCTCACTAGTCAAAGTTAAACCGAAATACAATAGATTTTACTTTTTTGTAGCTTTCCTGTATCTCAGCGGTTAGAGCATGGCGCTAGCAACGCCAAAGTTGTAGTTTTGATCCCAGGAGATGCACATACTCAGATACAAATGTATAGTATAATGCAGTGTAAGTCGCTTTGGATAAAAGCGTCTGCCAAATGCGCAAATGTAAATGCACTTAATGTGTAAAATGTAAATTGTTTGGTTTTAACAGACCTTTTGCTTCTTATGTGAGATATTAGCTAAAGAAATCCAAGTTTTTAGGCCATTGGGCTATGCAACATTTTGAATGATTTTACCTTAAGGAACGGTTTGGGGGCTTTGGCCCTGTTAGGGGCCAGAGGTAGCGATGTGTTTGGGCCACTGAAGGGGTGTTCATTTTTCACATCTGTCTTCTAAATTTTCCGTTCTACTCTCCATTCTCTCCCGGGCGAGTGCAATTAGTGCTGTCCACATTAAAATGATGCTCCTCCGGGGAGGTGTACACTATTCCAGCGCTCTGGATAGCCTTGGTTCTTCCTGTGTGCTTGTTGTGAAATGACTTGTTGCTTGAGACAGCAGAAATATATGGAAGATCCAGAGTGTGACCAAGAGCACCAAGAGAGACTTTCCCATTTTTTTCAATAGAGAAAGTTAAATGACAATACTTTAGAACCCAGTCCTTCGTCAAAAAAGCCTTTCCATGGTGTGTTTAACAGTTTAGTTTACCCCCAAAATGACAATGTTGTCATTATTTACTCATCCTTGTCATTCCAATCCCTTTTTTTTCTTTGTGAAGTTTCACAACCGTGGTCACTATAGCAGCTGCTTAAAGATATTTCTGTTTGAAAAGCATATAGGTTTGAATTAATATGAGATATACTACGAACTGTTTATTTACGTCTGTTTGTTCTCTGCAGCTCTCAAGATGAAGATTAAAGAGGTGAAAAAAGAAAAAGGAGACCGCAAGCTCATCGCAGCACAGAAGAAGAAGAAGGTTCTGAAGATGGGAGTATTGAGGAAGAAGGACTTAAAAAAGCTCACGCTGTACATCAAGAATGGAGCAAACTGCCCCTGCTCACAGCTGGACAACCTCGGGAGCAACTTCCTCATCATGGGCCGTAAGGTGGACCAGCAGTTGCTGCTCATGTCCATCCACAAGTGGGACAAGAAGAGCAAAGAGCTCAAATTTGCCCTTAAATACATGAAGTCTCATCAGTGTCCCACCTATCACACCGTCTTCCAGTGACACTATCAGAAATCTTCCAGAGACTGTTTCTAATTCAGACACACATTTTATTACTCAACAAGTGGCTTTTGGAAACTGCTTAGGACTAGTTCATTTAAAAATGGCTGTTTGTCATTCCAAACTATTGTGACTTTCTCTCTTTTGATGAACACAGACTTGTGAAGAGTTCAAACTGGTTGTTCTTTTCCATGCAGTTCATAAATGGGCACCGAAGCTCTTTTTTTGGTCCGTTCGTCACGCAAAGCTATGGTATGGCTTTAGACTTGGAATACTGCATAGTGCATGAGTCATATGGACTACTTATGATTTATTTTATAGTGGTTTTGTGTTTTATGTAAGGCTTGGTTATGGTGCAAATTTATAGTACAGCAATACAAAACAGTGACCAGTTTAGTTCTTTAAATTTCTTTTTTGTGTTCCATGGAAGAAAGTCGTAGGTTTGGAATGACTTCATGGTGACATTTTTTGGGGAACTAGTCCTTAATTCCATCAACATGTACAGCTACATTTTATTTCTGTATCTGCATAAAATGAATTCTTTATGAGCGATCAGCGCACTTAAGATGCATATTTTAGCGAAACTTTCTAGACTTCCTCAGTCACAACACAACGTGCAAGATATGTCACTGCAAAAAATGAGTTAACAAAAGCTTCGAAGATGAGAGCGTACAGTCAATAAGCAAATATTTCTTTGCTATGGCCAGGATTCATTTAAACAAATGGGAATAAAGACATTAACAGTGCCAACAGGTTTTCACTTCTATCTTGTAGATAAGGAATAAAAAGTTTTTATTATATACGATGAAGGTACGATTGTGATCATTAGCACGAGTCTAGAACGTGACATGGCTCCGGTTGTGGCTTGAATCTTGGGAGGTAAGAGAGCAAATGGATTGAAAGTGCTTTTGACTGTTGGTCAGGACAGCGCCCAAATATGTCGACCGCAGCTTGTGAGCGAATCTGGACCATTTCTGTGCTCTAAGAGAGCCCGTCATATCAGCCAAGCTTATGACAGACTCTGGACTCATAGCAGTTTGGTTGGTGAGGTTTTTTGGGCCTTCTAATGCTTTCTAAACAGTATGCAACATTCTTTTTCTACTAAAATGGTTATCTATTGCCTTAAATATACATACGTGGTATGGAAAAAGCCTTTTGTTGCGTTTAAGTTCACTGTAATAAAGCTAAAATTGTAAAAGTGTTAGGACTGTTTAATAAGACACTATAAACATTGTAAAGGTGTGATTTAATTGTTGTTTGTAACAGCATCACATGGATTTTTGTTTTACCAGCAGCTACTCTGTTATCTTCACATTTCTGGTTTAACACTCAAGAATGACACTTAATAACACGCAGTCATCATTTACTCACCCTCTTATCATTTCAAACTTGTGTGACTTTCTTCTGCAGAACACAAAAAAAGATATTTTGAAGAATGTTGGTAACTGAACAACGGCAGTACCCATTGACTTCCATTGTACGGACACAAAACCAATTCAAGTGAATGGGTACCGCCGTTGTTCGGTTACCAGCATTCATAACAAGTTTATCCTGCAAGCCAAATTAATTTATTTTAAAATGCCTTTATTTTTGTTTTTGAGTTATTTTTGATATTTTGTTAAAATCAAATAAGACACCAAAGGTTTTTACTTGGTCCGAGTAAGTTTAAAAGAACTGCACCGTAGAGCTGAATCAGATCTTACCAACCGTATACAAATTTGAAAGTAATAGAGCCGTGCTCAATTAGACCGAGCGGCATGAGAGGAGAGATCCAGAGAGACACGAACATGAGATAACTGTGAAGAACAGAAAGAGTCCTTGCATGAAAGCTTATCAGACGGACAGTCCCGGCCCCTCAATCTCATCCCTCTGTCATCATCTCTGCAAAGGTCACTTACCGTAATTAAAAAAGGCCTGATGGCTGGAGACAGGAGGAACAGGGCTCAGCTTTGTGCCAGAAGGCCCGTGGCATAAACAACAGCCCAGCACACCAGCAATCAAAAGATCATTTAGACCCTCGCTCAGCTTCTGTGTCATACTGATTTCCCTGAAAGGTTAATATCACCGGGAATGCGGTGCCCAGCCAAAAGTGGCCCCTGACCGTCACTCTCTCTGTCTATATCTCACCCTAGTGATCTCCAATCCATCGGCAGGGGGAGAGAATGGCGCCTTTGTGCTTGTGCTGAAACTTGATTAAAAGCTGGCAGAGATATATGCGGAGCTTATTTACACAAATTCATAAATCTGTTACCGCCCTCTTTCATCACACCTGTACCTGTTGCTCATCCTGTTATGTTTTGCATCTCTTTAGTCATCAGGTTTCTACTCATAAGTTCATGCAAAAATCTTTTTCATGACTTTCATACTTCTGCAGAACACATAATATTTGGAAGAGTGAAACAACATTGACCCCCATTGACTTATATGGACACAAAACCACAGAGACATTTCTCAAAATATCTTGTTTCTCACAATATCTATGTTGTGTTCCAGAGAAGAAAAAAGTCATACAGGTGAACAACATGAACAACATGATGGTCAATAAAGCAAATAATTGTATTAGTTATGAGTTCATTAGGTATTGCAAAACAAGCAAAACCAAGAAACCAGCTTTCGGTTTTACACACCGATATTTGACACTCTTTTAAGAAACTTAAGTAGAGCAAATTTCTGTCTAAATTATTAATAAAATCAATTTGTGTGCAATTGTTGTTTATTTATCATTTATATTTCACGTAAGCATGTTTTCATGAATGATTTCCACAGACATTTGTTCTGCTTTTGTTTTATAAATGAGGACCGATGAACACATAGCCTACTGTACGACAAGGAATCATGGAAAGCTTTCTTTATGTCCTGGGCAGAACATTTCATCTGACAGAAAGCACATGGGACACAGATCAGATTCAGACCCAAACCGCTACATCAAACTATTTCACGCAGCTTTGTTTGGCTATCTCTACAAAATATGTCATCATTTACCATCTGGCCAAGC
Organism: Triplophysa rosa; assembly: GCF_024868665.1. Taxonomy (NCBI): domain Eukaryota; kingdom Metazoa; phylum Chordata; class Actinopteri; order Cypriniformes; family Nemacheilidae; genus Triplophysa; species Triplophysa rosa. Next base: position 22,636,258 of record NC_079898.1, on the reverse strand, counting down.
TGACATGTCTGCGTAAGAAAGTTCAAGGACGGTCAGTTAATTGCACAAAGCAATCATGTAATAATTATTTTTGAAAGATTGAAACTCTTACTGATGGATCAATTGAAAATTAAATATGTTGTAAGTTTCTTTACTGTAATTAGCAATTTACTGCTTATTTTTGGCAATTACACTGTAATTTGTTCTTGCTTAAAGAAACACAGAGAAATTTATTTGGAAGAATGCTTGTAACCAAACAGTTCTTGGCCACTATTAACTACCACGGTAGGAATTAGTCAAAGTCAAAAGTGGCCCAACTGTTTGCTTTCCTACATTCTTCAAAATATCTTATTTTGTGTTCAACAGAACAAAGAAATGTATAAAGCAATTTTTCTACTCTGCTTTGTCAATGGTGACCAAGAACTGTTTGGTTACAAGCATTCTTCCAAATACTGTATCGTTCTTTGTGTTCATCAGAACAAAGACATTTGTACAGATTTGGAACAACTTGAGGGCGAGAAAATTATGACAGAATTTTCATTTTTGGGTGAACTGTTCCTTTATGAACTAGGTCATGTGACCTATCATATCTGTACTTTATTTTAGTATTATATTATTTTTATAGTTTTACATACCTTTATAAGCTACACTGATATCAGAATTCTTTAAAGCTTTGTTTAGAAAAAAAGAGATGGAAGAATAGAAAGAAATGTAAAGATTGTGTTAACATTGGTAAGACCTTGCACTCATTCCTGAACCTGTCTGCATACCAGGACATATGGGATGTGTGATGAGACAGCTCTGCAGTGAGAGAGACCCACAGAGGGTGATAATGTGAGCTCTGTTCCAGGAGAGACAGCAAGACCCTCCGCGCTGGATCATCTCAGGACCGCTGACATGAAAAATCATCTAAGGCCAATGCATCGGTCGACCCTCATCAGCAGCGCAGGATTAATCACGAGCACAGGAGCTCACAATTTAAGACAGAAGCATCTGTAAAACCCATCACGCTTTCTCAGTCCCCTCCGACTACCTCCCAGAACAAACACATCCCGGAGATTTACACCGGTGTGGAAAAATCTAGAATCTGATAAATAAATCCATTTCCCTGGTGATTTGTCGACAGTTTGGTTTCCACAATGTGCCTGTTTTAGGGGCCCCTAAAGGGTCAAGGTTGTCAGAAAGGTCACGTTGTCGGTTAAGCCATCGTGTTTTGGCAGCGGAGTCACGAACTTTGACCTCTGGGCCCTGAGAGCCCAAGCCTAGGCCGCCCAGGCAAGAGTTACACGAGGACCACCTTCTCCCGCTAATTGACATAATCTCTAAACTCCAGTAGCTGCCCCCGTTTCTCAGCCGAGCAGGCAGGTTAATCAATAGAGCCGAGACGGTGGAGGGTGAGAGAGGCCCGGTGGTCTCAAACCATTCAGTCCTTCCAAAAGCTCCTCTAGGGCTTGAAGAAACCTAATAAAGCCATTCTCTGGCATTGTTCATGGGGAATGGCCGAATGCCATGTCTGGCTCTTGCGACCCACTCCTTACACCCGCGCACTCAAAGTGAGTTCCCATGAGGAAAGTGGAAGCACAAAGCCCATTTAGCAGAAGAAATACAGCTTTTTATCAGGGTGGTAGAATTGGGGTCATTAGGGTTGTGCCACCCCCCAATACTAACCTTTACCTCCCTCAGTGCTGCATGTGAGCCCACCCTCCGTCCTCCTCCCATCGCTCATTCATATGCGTAAGAGCCTGTGAAAAGATGCTGGGAAGCTCAGGAGCTGATGGCCTGCCAATCAATCTGTCAATCACAGCCGTCAAACAGCATATGTGCCATGGGCTGTTGGATTACATCACTATTGGCAGCCACTGTAATGTGATGAGGGGAAATCACAAAAGTTATCAAAAGTGATATCCTGTGCGATGTTTGTTTTGAATTCTCCCTCAGGTTTGATTATATGAGGTGTGTGGTACAAAATGGACTAAGGTAAACTTTTAAGGCATTTGTTTGACAAAATTATTGCAAACTGCTGTACAGCACATCATGGAATAAGGGTTTTATTTAAATAAACGAAAAAATGCATGAAAAACCAAAAAGCCTGAAAGGAAATAAAGCAAACATTAACTTTATCAGTTATTGATAATTATGCATCCTCTCATAATATTTTGCACACGTGATAACATTTTTACATTTTTGAAGCTGAGCTCCTGTTTATACTCCAAGTACAGAATACAAAGTTTTAATACATCTTTATTAAAACAGTTATATATATAACTGTTTTAATAAAGATGTATTAAAACTTTGTATAATATATACGTATAATGTATTTAGAGACAGAACTGAAAATGGAGAGTTTATTATTTCTGTAAAAATTTCTGCCCTGAAAGTGAGAGTTGGTTGTGGTCAAAATCACTAACTCACATATTATTCTTTTGGCAAAAAATGTCTCCTCTGGAGTTTCTAAAGACATCTTAATAATGTCTAAAAATACAAGTCAGCAAGTCATAGATTTAATACTGTATGACTTCATCAAAAACTTCTAAGATCTATTCGTGTGGGCTACACTATTTACAATACAATCAAAACAAAATCGAAACTGACACTTTCATTATTCCAATGTAAAATAATAAGTTAAATTGGGTTTGAAGTGACATTGAATGTTGAAAATCCTTTTATAGCTCTGCACTCTTGCTGTACGCCAACAATTGTCTCATCTACAATGATTAAAAGACTTCTCTCAGTTGCAACCCGGGTTGGTGAGCACCTGGTTCAGTGTGGATCTGTCCGCCTACCTAAAAGAGAAACATGCACATCCGTATGGCTCTCGCCCAGAAACACAGCTCAATGCCTGCATTCAGTACAGAACAGCTATAATGCTGTCATACCACACTTCACATACTGTAAGCGTTCCCCTGGTCTCCATCTGTGGCACTGATCTCAGTTTGCCCACACCTACACCACAAAGGTCAACAAACACGAAAGAGAGAGATTTAAAGAATGCATTTGCAGAGACATAGTAGGCCTGTGTGGAATGGACTACAGGTGAATCATTCAATTATATTATATTCATATATATATATATTATTCAATTAATTATATTCTGTTAGGATACCTTAAACAATTTCTAAAGGACATTTTCTGGATGGGTTTGAGACTAACGTGAATGTATAAATGTAAATGTAGAATTATTTTGCATATAGCCCAAACTGTCTATTTAGTCATTTTTTGAGATACAGTATGCATATTCTATTATAAAGTATAGTAGGCCAATATTTATAGTGTAGTTTAATATTAATTTTATTTCGAGTTTTTTAGAATAAAAAGTACAATACTTGTTTGTTGTTGTCTTAAAGAAATGCATAACTGCCTATCATCTGCATAAATACAGTGCATGCTAAAAAATAAAAAATATATAAAAATAGCCATATAATCCATATAATTTTGCATTTGCATTTGTGAATTTGGCAGGAGCTTTTATCCAAAGTGACTTACATTGGATTCTATCTCGTATGTTTTTTATTTGCTATATATCATTTATCAACTGTAAAACATCATAAAAGCAGCATTGAAACCATGGTTTAGCAACATTCTCACCTGTTTTCACAGACAAGGCTTAGTTTTAGCCCGGACTAAATTATTTAAAAAATGTATCAGAAAAAACATTACTTGTGTGCATCTTGAGACAAATCAATGACACTGATAGATTTTAAGATATACAGGGCAACGTATGTTTAGTTAAGACAGCTCAAACATTCATTTTAGTTTGGGACTAGCCTTAAAGCCCCACTGAAATCAAAATGAAAGTTTTTTCCTTTTATTGAAAATAAGTTAGCCTTAAGGATGTCAATAAACTGATATGCTCCTACGCGCTCACAAAATTCCCATTTAGAAGATATAACCTCTCAAAACTGACAGTCTGGCACGTGCGCTCAAACAAATCTAGAAATTTCATGACATCACGCTACACTTCAGCCTCTCGTCAAAGTTCTCGTCCAATCAAATCGGCTTTAGAATCAGAAGAGTTCCGCCCCCTTTACTATGAGAGCTGCGGAAGCAGCACCTCATATCAGCCACTAATTCGCACATTTATTATGTCCTACGTGGTAAATGACGCATAGTGCACTAGATGGGAGATAGGGGATGATCCAGACAGTGTAAACATTAACAAAGTCTTAATTTAGCATTAGTGTCACGCGAGCGGTTGCACGTCAGAGACACAATAGCACAGAGCTGATCATATCCGTTGATCATACATGCAAATCTGCTGAGAAAACAAAATGTATCTGTTTCGAGTCTACACAGAATATTGAATGTGAAGGCTCTATGGAAGAGAACGGACATCACAGCCTTGATGAGTGAAGGAGAAGTCAAACGCCAACGTAAATAACAAGCTTCCTATTCTTTTCAATAGACTTTTATATTAAAATTAAATATTAAACTTAAGCTTCTGTCTGGAAACCTGCAAGACAGATATATTGCCAGATCTGTGCCAATATAGTGCAATAAAGTGGAATGGATGTATTTGTGCTGAATCAGGGGCTCCACCCGGAGGCATTTCTATCCAAATCCTCTGGCAACCAGCTGGTGAGATAGAAAGAAAACGTTAGCATCAGTCTTTCATTAAACACTCAATCACTGCCACAATATTACCCTCTCCACTTTTTAATTTACATCACTGCCTCACCCAGACACATTCATCCATTCAGGGGTGTCATTTCAAGGTTATCACCAGAATAACCAAAGCCAGATATAACTACAATGCTTCCATAGCACCAGAAGTGGACATTTCCGAGGTGCCTGTGAGCTACCTCATTGCTGTCCGTGTTGTCATTGTGTTTTCCATCCTGCTGTCTGCACCAATATTGTTCTGTCTGCTGTCCTTGAATAATGGTTCCGCTGGCCTTTGTGCAGTTAAAATAGCATCCAGATTTTATACTGGGCAACACAGTTTGTATTAGAAAAGCAAACAAAATGTCTCTAAAATTAGACATTATTATGTTATATTGTGCTATATTTATTAGGCACAAATCACATTGTGGTAAGCACAAAATGTTTGTAAACAAGACTGTCCAAAAATCAAACATTAAAATGTATCATTATGCATGTATTTAGTAAGCAATGGCACAAAACACATTTTTGGTCTTGTAAATGAACCTGTTTTTAATGTCTGGCTTGTTTTTTCCTTCGTAGTTTTGTTTAGTTTTATAAATGGTTTTTGAGGATGGGGGCATGTCATGCAAAAAGTGCATTTTGGCATATGTCTAATCTGACAAGCTTCTACCAAGTAACATACGAGCTTGATTGGACCTCTGACATCAGCAAGAACGAAATGCAAAGTGTTTTCATTTTCTGAGTTTTTCATTTGTTATTTTGTTATCCAAAATGCATCAAATTTGTACAGATAGTTGTTCTTCTATTCTTTTATTTATTCCTGTAGTCTGTGACCCTACTAGAACAGACCGGTGACCCATGAGGTCATGACCAACCAGTTGAGAACAACGAATGGGGAATCTGAATTTGGGAACCACTTGGCTCCTGCTGTTCTGGCCACATTGAATTCAGTGGCATTACAACGATACGAAGGACATGGCATTGAAAGAAAGGGAAAAATCTAAGGCAGAAATATTGAGCTCTTGTGTTTGTAAAACAGAGCCAAGTCGCAGATTGAAATGATTTATGTTTGACTATGTTCTTTCTTTTTTCCTACTCAACTTTCAGGGGGTTGGAAACCCACCAGTCTTTCTGACAACACACTCTCAAAATCAATGTGTCTCTTTCTCTATACATCTATGTAAACTGTGAATATGAGATCTCTGTTTATACACAGCAAAATCGCCAGTGTTAAAAAAGGTCAAATTAACACTCACAGTGTTTATATAATCCACACTTTGAGAGTGTGGATTATATATACACTGTGCGTGTTAATTTGACCTTTTTTGACAATGGCGATTTTACTGTGTACTATACGTGCCGTGGTCTCTTTCCAAGACAAGCGTTCATGCACTTCAAAGTAATAAGAGGGGCTTATCGCAGCTCCAGTGTGCACATGTGTTTATGAGGCAGGCAAGAAATCATGCGACACATTTTAAGTGCCAAAAGAGCTGTTTGCTGCAATGACCCCAAGCCAGATCTAGAAGATCTAAGGTTCTGCCGATATTCCTGGCAAACAAGCAGGGCGATATACAGTATCTCACCCCTCGCTTCCTCTGCAACTTGAATTAATGAGCAGCTGCCCCAAAACAAGCCACAGGGCCTTTCTTTCTCAACGGAGGAGAGATTTTTGACCATCATGTACAATAGATGAGAGAATTTGCTAGAGGATTGGGTTGGCATTGAGTCACATCCACATCCATCCAGATGCTTTACGTTCATTCTGAGCAAATTTTCATTTAATCATCATTGTTTTGTGGCCATTCCAGTCCAGTGTCTGTTGAATTTCAACAAAATCAAACCTCAGGAGTGACATAAAGTCATCTAACAGCATTGTGAAAGACTGACAGCATGACAAGCCACAGGAAAACTGATCAAAATCCAGGTCATCTCATAAAAAAATAATTTTTGAACTTTACCTAAGTGTAGAAATATTACTGTTGTACTGTTTAAGTGAATATGAACTTGTTTTCTTTGCAGAATTCGAGGTCTGAAAAAATACAGAGCATCTTTTCTGTTATTTTCACCTGTTTCTCCAGTTTTCATTTTCTGCAAATAAATGCAAAGAAACATTATTTTTATTTGTAATTTGAAAGAACTATTATTAGCAGTCCACACAAAAATGATCGTTTTACCTAAATACATGAATCCGGCCACATGGATTTGTCTTCTTACTATAACTGTCTCTAAAAACACACAGCACAGAGACTGGATTCATAGTGGCGATGAGTGTCACGCACCGTGGTCTAAAAACCTCTCCGTTTGAGCAGCATTACATCATCAGAATGTGATGTCATACTGCAAACATTTAGCATAGGAAAAAACAATGTTCTGAACACACTGTCATTTACACGTACACAGTATTGGGCTGTCACTTCCAGTCGTAACATGAAAGACACGTAAAAACATATGCTTACACTTATTAATAATCAAAATAATCACAATGTGTAATTCGCATTAATCTGGTCCAAAGTTATGTCACACAAAAAAGGAAGAGAACGAACAGAACGAAGAGCAATTTATTACAAGGGATATTGTGAAACAACATAATGCGAATTCAAGACAAACTGGGAAGTGCAAACTGAATATTTTTGTGAGTGGTGCCGTTCAATATGTTTAATGTGTCTTTCACGTTGCTGTGGAGGTGGTAACAAATGTCAGTGATCAAGGGAGCAATAGAGTTATCTGTCATTAAACCGTAATCTGTTAGGATTTTGCTAGCAGGCTGTAAATATGTCAACTTTAACTAACTTGCTCAGCGAGATTCTCTTCGAACTGCTGTTCCGCCATAAGAGTAGTTGACCTGTACGAGTAAACTGCCTGAAGAAAAGAGCAATAAAGGGATAGCTTTAAGTCATGTTGTTCAAAACCCGACTACAGTATGAGTCTTGCTTCTCTGGAACACAAAAGAAGATATTTTGAGAAATGTCTCGGTGGTTTTGTGTCCATACAATGGAATAAATGAAGGCCAATGTTTTAGGCAATGTGGCATGAGATGACATGAGGGTGAGTAATCTATGAAAGAACTTTCATTTTTGGGTAAACCATCCCTTTAACTTTCCTATCTACCAAATATTCCCTGTGCTGGAACCAAAGGTGATTCATCTTAATTTAACCCTGTTTGTAGCTCCGCTGCGGAGATAGCGCTACCTCTGTTCACTGGATCTTAAATCACCAGCTGTTTGCTTTGTCTCCAGCACTCAACACCTTCATATAAAGTGAGAGCAATGTTCCGCTGGCAGCGGCGAGCTGATGGCCTCTTTATTTCCTCAGTTCATCAGTCCCCGGGATAAACTCGTATCTGTACATAGACGCCACACTTCAGTAAACCCATCGCATTCACATTAACATTGCATTTTTTTGGAGGATCTATCGTCAGAAATGCAATACAATATACATATATAGTGTATAAAGACCTCACAAAATGAACCGTTGTATTTGTATTATCGTAGAATGAGCTATTTCCATCTACTTACACCGCGGGTCCCCTTGCATGGAATTCGTCATGTTGTTTCTGCAGTAGCCCTAAACCGACAAACTGCAGATTTGTAAATATCTCCTTCGGCAAAGAAGCGAAAACATGACACCATCTTAGTTGTGTCAGCCATCTTTTGTGTTGTGCTAACGAAATAAATCATACAGGCGTGGAATGGATGAGTGAATGATGAACCAGGTGAATTTCATTGAGAAATCTATTGATCATTAAACATAACACGGCATCTTTTAAGAAGGCAAATTCTGGATCACAGCCTGAACAGCAGAGGGGTCGTCGCTTCCAAGAAACGTGTTGCAGGAACATGACAAACCATCACGATGAATTCCATCACGATGACCACATTCCCACATCCTGGGCTCAGTATGGACACATGAGACCTGAGTCAAAGCTCAGGGGTGAGTGGAGACACGTCCAGATGTGGAGACAGTTTGTCCGGGGAGGGTGTGACAGGCCCAGTGTGTTATCTATGGTCAGGGTTTGCTCTCAGTCTTGGAATGTTTGGAAATGTGTTTACCTCAAGGGAATATTTTAAGTTAATTTGTTAAGACTGTTTGGGGGAAGCACTTTCAGTTCATGATCAAAAGCACTTACTGTGCAAGAATGTGTCATAAGTATAACTAGACTCAGTGACAACATGCCCAAGAATGTGATCACAAATAATCATTTAAAGAAATTATGATTTTAATTTCCTCATCCTTGTGTCGTTTGCAATTTGCATGTGGTTACATTTTTTGAAAAGGAGCGCAAAAGGAGAAATTGTCAAATTAAGCTTGCAGTGCATTCTGGGATTGCGCTGTCTTTGAAGGATATGTATAGTGAGATTAACTTTTAAAGCTGCCTTTTGGGGGTGCAATTAAGATTCCCTAAAATTGTACCTCTTTAAGTAGCTCGTTTGACTTTGCAAGTGCCACAGACATCCTGCATCTGCTCCCGCAAAAAAAGTACAAAGTTCGGAAGTTACATGACAAAGTTATGTGTTCAAGGCTAAAGGTTTCTGTCTCTGACAACCATGGCTAGATTCATTTCCCCCCGAAATTCCAGTGCATTCCTTGACACTTCCACTATCACCATTAAATCACACATCCTTCAGCTCAGTGACCCTTCTTCGGTCTCCATAAATCAGACGGCTAATGAGATCTGACCCGCTGATGACTGCACAGCAGCAACTGAAAAATGCTCCCTTTTGTCTCACCTGGTCTCACCTGGTCTCACCTCATGGCTACAAATCTTCTGGTCTGTGTCTCCGCTGCCTATCTCTCTGAAGACCTGAATGACAGGCTCCACGGAGACTCCATCGGCAGGAGGGGGGATTTGGGATGAGAGGGAAGCAGAGATTAAAGGGTCCATGTGTAACTGTCTGGCTGACAGGCGATACATTAACATTCATCACGAGAGAAGCAGTCTGGAGAGATATGAGGATGAGAAAGAGAAATGAGGTGTGCTTGTTATGTTGGACAACAAAGTGATTTCCAAAAAGATTCAAATTGACACCAGCATCAGAAACAGGACTGGGTTAAAGTGACATATGTCTGACTCCTGCAAAACAAGTTTACAGTTTACAAGCTTACATATGTAATCTACAACTGAAAGATGTGATATATTTTCAAACATACCAGCAAACTTAAAAACTGAAGATAATCAGCTTCATTCAATTTTTTATGAGTCATGAGTCAATTAAACTTAAATAATATCGAATTGACTGTAAAATACAAGTAGATTTTTAGAGTCAGCTCAATTTAATTAAGTTCAATTGACTCATAAAGCTAACTTTATTTAACTTAAAAAATGAAGGCAGCTGAAATTGGTGACATTTTTTACAGTGTATTGGTTTGTTTTTGGTACTTGTTTTAAATATGTTTAAAAACAAATAATAATAACATTAATAAACTCTAGGTATTTATATGATTTTAATTTTATCATATCAGTACACGTATACTGTTTTGAATCAGTATGTTATTATATTTATTTTTATTTATTTATTATTTATTTAATTGTTACTCTCTATACTGGATTCTGGTAATATATAAATTGAGTGTACAATATATAATTTCTATACAGCCCCCGAAAAATATTAAGAGACCATGATCATTTTTGAGAAAAAGATAATTTTGTTTCATTCTGTAACAATTTTTCTCCAAAATTTCAAAGAAAAATATTGTTTCTATTCGCATCTTTTTGCAGAAAACGAAGAAAAAGGTCAAAATAACAGAAAAGATGCTCTATATTTTTTCAGACTTCAAATAAAGAAAACAAGTATTGTTTATTACATAGTACATATTCACTTTTAAGCAATACAACAGTAATATTTGTACATGTATTTAGGAAAAGTTAAAAAAAAGTGATAACTTTTTTACAGTTTTCATGTGTCTTGTCATGCTGTCAGTCTTTCAAATTGCAGTTGGATGACTTTTTCACTCCTGAGGTTTGATTTTGGTGAAATTCAACAGACACTGGACTGGAGTGACCACAATACATCTAGAAATTATGATTAAAATGAAAATTTGGAATGACCTCTTAATTTTGTTTAATTAAAATAAACTTACAGAACAGAAAATGACAGAACATTACACACAAACACACACTCACCATACATATTTATATTTGGACTTGACACTGACACTTTTCAATCTGTCTTGTATGAGTGCGTGTGTGTGTGTGTGTGTGTGTGTGTGTGTGCGTGAGCACATGTGTGTGTGTGTGTGTGTGTGTGTGCGTGTGTGTGTGTGTGCTGTGCGTGCGTGTGTGCATCTGTGTGTGCGTGTGTGTGTGCGTGCGTGTGTGCATCTGTGTGTGTGGGTGTACTGAGCCAGACCTCCATCAGTGTATGGCCCTCTTGTGCCTGTTGACTGCTGGCTGGACTGAAGCTGTAGTTGACAGTGATTTAATCGTGTCGTCTAGTTCATCATCTCCAAGTGAAAGCTCAACAGATCTGTTGATGGAAAGGCACATGTAAACAAATCCACATCTTCCTGTGAGGACTGACTACACCACAAAAAATATGTGTACAAGCCAGCACGCTTTCATCCTCTCACACTCGCACACACAGGACAGTTTCAGTTCATTTCAATTTTACATCGGCGGGGCTAAAAATATGTTTTTACAGACCTTTCAGCCAAACTAAACATGAAAACATAAACATGAAAACAAGTGTTGTGAAAGGCAGCCCAGACGCCCAGAGACTTCCTGCTGATGCTGATATTCTGCTGGTGCCGAACTGATCTCAAAAGAGTTTAGAGGGCTGAAGTGAAATTGGCTTTCTGTGTCACCAGACGGAATGCAAACACTAATGAACTGGTTTCGAACTGGTTTCCTAAATACCCCATCTTCCACTGGTGACAATGTACAATCTACATACTCTATACTACAGCAATTAGCATGAAAGTATGCAATTCCGAATAGTTGCTATGTTGTGATGCTCAAACAAACAGAGAAATGTTTTGACACCACCACAGTGTTTACAGTTGGTTACAGTTGTTTACGATCTACAAGCAGAATAGGAGAAAATCTATTCAATGTGGAAAAATAAAACACATCACCACATCATTTAGGTCATTTTCTCTTACAAGATATTTACATGCAGTTGACTATGATCTGTGTTGCAGCCACAATTCAATTGCATTTTAAAACAGATTGTAATGTTTATAACATTGGTAGACTGCCTTCCATCTCTCAACATGTTTTAGAAATGTTCCAGGTTTGGTTTTGTAACACAGTTCTATCAAAATACTAATTTCACTGATGATTTTTGTTATACTCGCAGAGGTTTGTTATCACTGGCTGACTCTTTACTGTCTTTGGTCTCTATGATTCTGTTGTCTGTCATCAGAAAATGAAGCATGAAGCTGTTTCCCTACAGTAGTGTGTAACTTTGAAAACATGACTAGCCCTTATGAACCACACTTATGAAATAATGTCCCAGCGGTTGAGCCTGTTGTTTGGAACAGTTTTCTCGTGGATCAAAGGGGTCATATCAAAAGGAACCAAACTAGAGATAACAATTAATTATAACATGAAAACAAAAGTCAAAATGTCCCCTAGACTCTCCAGTCCAAAAACACTATTTCATAAAACTAAAACTATATGGCTTGTTTTGAACTCAAGAAAACACATTTACACATTATTAGTGCCTTTTCACCTTAAACACTTATTTCTAAAGACCACACGAATACAAAATAAAAATAGTACACTAAATGTAGAAAAAACATGTTTTCTAGGATTTTAACAGGAAACTGTGGCTAACATTTGACATCACTTAAGTCTGCCACTAAAAGTCAAGTGTATATTCGGCACCAATAGTCAAGTTACAAATAATAGCGCTCTTACACAAAGAAAATATATTTTCCCAAATATTAACTGTCAATATTAAATCATTTAATTTATATAAAAAATATATATACATTAACACATTGTTCATATATTGAATAAACAAAATGAATTGATGCTTTTCATATACTGAAAAATATAAGCACTCACCCATATCTCTTTATTATGCTATGATACTGTAAAGACCAAAAAACATTAAAACAGTGTAAAATTTTAGTTAAGATATCTTATATACTATGATAATACTATAACTACTAGAAAAGACTCTACGTCCCATTCACAGCACTTTCTTGGTGAAACATTGATAGACTTTCTTCTCTCAACATGTTTTAGAAATGTTCCAGGTTTGGTTTTGTAATATATCAAAATACTAATTTCAATGATGATTTTTGTTGTCCTCAAAGGTTTGTTATCACTGGCTGACTCTTTACTGTCTATGATTCTGTTGTCTGTCATCAGAAAATGAAGCATGAAGCTGTTTCCCTACAGTAGTAACTTTGAATACACGACCGACCCTTATGAAACACTGAAATAATGTCCCAGAGGTTAAGCCAGTTGTTTGAAATCTGCTGTTTCACAGCCTTTACATTTTTCCATGGATTAAAGGGGCTAAAAGAGTCAAATGTGATTAAGAGGCACGTCTGCATCTCCTAATGTAATTCAAGATGTGCAAAGAGGAAGTTTTTGAACAATGGAGCAGTTGAAATATACTGGAGCCAGCAGCAAACCCACAGCTCGAGAGCAGCAAACCACTGCTTCCCACAAGGACTTATATAATACCTGGAGAAAAGATATCTGGTAGCATTTACATTTATCTCAATGGCAGGTACTTGGCTAGTGGAGGATTTACAGGAAGTACGTACATGATAGTGATAATAACTCTAAAGAAGCATAAAATGATGTCATTGTGACACTGAAAATAAGGCGACTAACGTCAGTTCTGATGTCACTGGTCAGGGAATGTCTAATTTATGCTTTTAAAAGTCCTTCAAATAAATGAAATAACATATTCAACAATACTTTAATGAATGTGTGATTTGTGTTGCTTGCAAAGCAAATGTCCATCGGAATAAATTACTAAAACAATTCTGAAAGGCCATTAATAGGGAAAGATGCTGATTTTAACCAGGTGGTGTAGTTACGTCACAGCAGCAGCGGCTCGCTCAGACTTTGACCTTTTGGTCTCTCATTTCACATGGAGTGAAGGTGTTGACACAGACGTCTTAAAGGCACATCAGGAAAAGAATGGCCTGTTTAATCCTGAAGGTCAGAGAGAGGCTAAACTTTGATCATCAAAATATATGTACACAAACATTTTCTTCAGAAAACTAAAATATTGAAGATTAATACTGAATTATATTTACAAATGTGCCTTTAATGTTTGGGCACTATCCACGTAATGTCTATCTGAATAGACATTACTGACCACTTACGTGCTTGACCACATGTCTGCAAAAGAAACTCAACGTTGTCATGTGCTGTTTTTACTTTCATCTTTATCTTTCTAGTTGCATACATGCCAAAGAAACCCAATTATCTTTACAAACATTTACACACATTCTCTCTCTCTCTTTTCCAAACTAAAGTCCCAGGGTTCTCAGGTCTTGTTGGATCGTTGATGGAAATGAGGAGTAGGTTTAGAAAACTAGCTAAAATCAAGAAATCTGGGTATTGAATCAGACACCAAGGAGGATTGCTTATGCCAAGTTCACACTACATGATTTTAAGCCCGATTTGTAAGTCGTTGAGCTCGCCGACAGGTCAGGCTGTGATCGGGGGCAAAACAGCGTGCGATCAGCACTCGCCAATCATTATGTGTAAACTAGTAAACGACTCATCAAAGAGGCGCCCTGACGCGTCACTGATGCCTCGCAGACGCCAGACAAATATCTAGCATGATAAATATCTGGAGCTGTCGTCCGACTCGACATCATGTGATGCTAAGTAACGCGACGAGCCACAGCCAATGACAGCAAGCCATGGGTTGAGGTCACCGGAACTGCCCCGTATGCTGATCCATTCTTTCACCCATATCCTTTGTTTTTTCCTTTTTCTAGGTTTTTCCGAGCAGATCATCAAGCAAACAGCTTGTCCATTTTCACATAAACAATTCCAGTGTCGCATGTTTTTCGTGTCATTTTCCGTTCCACTTCTCCTGTTTTTTTTGTGACAAAACGTGGTTTGGGGACGGGATTGAGTCGCAGGGTGACAGAATTGTTCACAGCTCGTGTAATGGGTCGCCTACTGTTGCAGATCATTTACGTAGTGTCACGTAGTGTGAACACATTAACAACTTAAAGACTCCAGACTTCACAGAGAGCAAGTCATGTAGTCTGAACAGCTCAGCAATCGGCCAACGTTTAAAGTTGTGTAATGTGAACTTGGCTTTAAAAATATATTAAATATTATATTAAATAATAGTATTTAAAATAATATATTAAAAAGAAAATATATTTTCCTTTATATTCAGTGTCTGTAAAGAAAATGATTTATTTGAAATATATTGAAAATACATTGTTAATATATTAGAATATTAAAAGAAATGTATTACAATATTTCATATAATTCATTATATTTTCCAATAAATTCCCATAAATTTTAGTTTAGAAAGCACAGCCATTATCCATAAACACACATGCAC
Source organism: Triplophysa rosa (assembly GCF_024868665.1). Classification (NCBI taxonomy): domain Eukaryota; kingdom Metazoa; phylum Chordata; class Actinopteri; order Cypriniformes; family Nemacheilidae; genus Triplophysa; species Triplophysa rosa. The sequence continues at coordinate 22,621,178 of NC_079898.1, read as the reverse complement.
ACACATCCCAGAGGTGGAGGGGGTTTAGTGGACGTATCAATAACAAACACTTCTGAGCGTTTGCTAATTGTTTTACAGCTCTAGTTAAAGGAGAGGCAGCCATTGACTGCATGCTTTATCGAGAGGCTGTTGAGTAATGACCAGACCCTGTGAAAGCCAACATACCAAATCCATAGGGTAAATGGGCCTCAGGGAGAGCCAGGTCAGCGTTAATAATCGACTTATTCTCCTAAAAAATGATGGCTTTATTGGCTTCCTGACATGGGCCACAGCCTTTAAGCAAGATTTATATATCTTCCCGAATGTGCAGAAGATATCATATCTGTGAAATTACCCTCTCCCGTAGCAATATACACACGTACATTCAGAGCTTGAAATTACACATTGTGTCCTGTCTACAGTGTACTTAGGTTAATCAGTAGTGGGAATTGACCAGAAAGTGGTTTGGGCTGAAAAGAGAGCTCTATATTTTTTCATAATTGCCTCTTACTGTAAAAACTGTAAGCAAATGATACAATAGGTTATGTAAGGGATAATGTACAGGCAGCCGGTTGTTATCGCAGAAATAAGCCGAGACAGTGTGATCAGGTCACCACAATGAAGGGGCTTATTTCGTTCAAACGTCACAAACAGGCAAATTTGTTTAATCGTTTGTAAATATAATGTCATATATGTTATTAAAAGACATATTGATAATTCATTTTTGTGTAATATTAAACTGCCCCTCTCAAAATTATTTGCAGCATCCGGGTTACAGGGTGTTATTAGTTTTGAAAATATTTGAAAATAACAACCCTTGGAATGTCGCGACTGGCCAATCAGAATCAAGCATTCAAATGAGCCGTGTAATAACTGGGAATAACGAACCTGCAAATGTCGCGACTGGCCAATCAGAATCAAGCATTCCAACGAGCCGTGTAATACTAAAGCAATATCACACAAGCAGGGTTATGTTACAGCAATATATTGGCACGATTTGGCCATAGGCACGCACATAGGCATGCACGCACACAGGTTTACATGAGCAACACAAGCTCCCTAAAACATGAGATAAACAAATTACTGCAATTTTTGCAAATATTTTTGTTGAATATTTTCTTCTCTCTCTTTCACAACCCACTAATGGGCTAATTGAAGTGGGTTGGGCTAATCAGTAAAGGCAGGTGACACAGGTTACTCGGAGCCTTTAAAAATGACCAGTTTGTGGCTTTCTGATGGAAAATGAAGAATGGATGGTGTTTCTGAGGGGGGTTCAAAAAATACTGATTAATGACTAGTGTCTGTTAAGATTTGATTTGGGTTTATACTTACCGATTTTAGTTCATTTAGGTCATTTTAATACCAGAATAATGGTGTAACAGGGTCATACTGTAGGGAGTGGAGCTGAAACATCCATCCACCTGAAGGACCTTAAAACTGGTCTAAATTATTTTAAAAGAATGAAATATCACCCCAGTTAATGATTTCATGCTGCTATATTTGTACTGGCATTATTGTGAAAATGTTTTTTTGGGGGGGTGACACATGAAGCCCCTGCTGAAAAAACAGTTGAAACCCAACTAGAAACCATTACAGATAGAAGAACCATTAAAATACTATTATGAACCATCAGCTTTTTCCATTAAAATCATAACAAAATTTTGGGCATTATTCCAATAGGATTTAATGGAGCTCTATTGGTTCCCATCTGCCAGATAACATCCCACCAGTAGAATCCACTATTTTAGTTTCTATTAAATTCAATACAATTCCCATTATATCCATTAAATGTTATATTTTTTTCAGGCAGGATTCCCTTGTTTTGTTTCAGCAACGATTTGTGGATGGCCTTTGTCATGTAAAGGAAGCAAAAACTTGGTATTATGACTAGTATTATAAAGAGCACATTTAGGCAAAGATAGTGCTCCTGGTTAAGTTAAAAATATTCATGTGTCAGGCATTAAGTTGCAGAAGTGAGGAACAAGTAGTTTTACAGCGTCGCTGCTAGAAATCTCCTTTTCAGACTGGGTAGGATGTGCTTAAATTTACGGTTTTCACAAAATATATTAATTCAGTCTGAAACTAGATTTCTCATGAAACTTCCATGTTGTTTGAGTACTTAAAGGAGCAAGAACGCTGAGGCCTTGTGCAAGAGAAACAGGAATTTTAATCCTCTTTGTGCCTATGATTAATCTCTCCAATATTAGGAACGATGAGAAACAACCGGTCTGAAAGAACTCCGGTCTGCACAAGAGGAGAAAAATGACTTTGAGCTGTGGGTGAAAATCATACTTTAAATAAACAGCAGGTTTGAATGATGGGCTCACAGCAATGGAAGTAAGGAAGTAATGGAACTTCTCAACATTGTTTGCTAATTCATCTCTCACACTGAACTTACTGTATTCATTTGGACTGGAAATGTTCAGCCTGCAACGGTAAACTGAGTGTCAAATCAATTGAAATGTAATAACCCCCATTCCTGTAAGTGTTGTTGGCCTTCTGTAGAAAATATTGGCAAGTTATGGTTGTCTAGTTTGTGAAATTAAAGAACAAAGGCTGTTAGTGAGACCTTGCCAAAGTCTTCTGAGTAAGTCTGTATTTCCCGCTAACACAAGGTTATTGGATGGACACCTGTGCACGGAGCTGCTACCGAGCTGCTGAGATGGAGAGCTAAGGTCAAATACACTTCTGTAATTTCTGTTTGAAGGCCATTGTGGAATGATTTTAGCCTCCGTGTTTCCTGGAATGTATTGGAACGCAAACGTGTTTATTCGGTTATACTTTGCCATTGGGTAATACAAAACAATGCATTTGCGACATCAGCAGAGCAGGTTTCACTTTCACACGCTCAACTTCCATCTAAATATACATGGTAAAATTCCTTTTATGAATGGAGTCCATCAAATAGAACAGATCACAAACATTCTGACATGGTACAGCATCCGCGGGGCTGGTCGCTGGATACCTCCTGCTATCTGTCGTGGTGAGATTACAGTAGGCTAACATGAAGGAGGTGGATAACAGCTCACCTCAGGGTCTGGAGAGATATTAGAGGCTTCCAAACAACGTGTTGATTGACCGCTTCCAGTTCTGAGGGTGTAAATACATCTTGCAATCCACAAGGGTGACGGGGAAAACCAGGGCTGGAGGTCAACTGCGGAAGTGTCACATGATGCTAAACAAATAGAGACAAAGACAACACATTCACTACTTTAGCAAGTAGTATTTTAGTGCTTAACTCTCGGACAATACGACACACAACAATTGTATTAAATGATAAAGTGTGCAAATAAATGACTGCCACAACATTCATTCTTGGTGGATTTCTCTTCTTTATAGCTGAAGGCAGCAGATGAAATGATGGGCAATTGACTTTTTACCCTAACTTTCTACTGGTGAGTGTGCATAACATGACTGTTTGTAATAACTGTAATTCTACTTGTAAAACAATACACATTTAAAATACAAATTTACATATTCAACCGAGTAAGCAGTACGCTCTTTAAAAAAAGCCAACTATTGGTTTAAATGAACCACATTCTATGTTTGTCCATATCTGACCCAACCATGGGTTAAAACAACACAGCATTTTTAGAGATATAAAGGGAAAAGTGATGTTTGAGATGGTCAAAGGAGTTCCATTTATGTAAAATTCTGAATATAGCTGAATATAAAAACGCAGACAAAATGAATAACAATATGAAACCTAAGAGAAGACAAACAGGGTTTTGATTTGGTTCTTAATTTAGATGTTATCGTTTTAGAATATTACATTAGGACTCTTAAAGTGGCTCCGTGCTGGTTCAGATTCTGAGAAGAATCTCGGCAACATTACAATGTTCTTGGGCAGTTTTGCAATCCATTTTTTATCTATTACAACTTTTCACTTTTGTTCAAGTAAGTGGACAGTCATACTCCCACAGAGATCTATTTATAACGGGAGAAACCAGGTGGCCTCTGTTACGATGGTTTAAGATAGTTCAGTCACTAGATGTGTGCTACTGAGAGTTTTGTTACCCTTGAAACATTTTTAGATGTTTTGTGTGAGGTTTGCTTTTTAGCTTTCTACAAACCAGTGAAAGTCTGAGATGTTCTCAAAAATAGGATACAAGCCTGTGTGTGCAGTGTATCAGTGAACAATCTTCTACTACTTTAAAGAACATAAAAACAGCAGCAAATGGGAGGATTTTTGGCATACAGTAGTGCTAAAGGGCTTGTTTGGAAGAGTATTGGATGAGTATTGGAAGAGCTGGATGAGAAATGAAATGGTTCATATTACATTTTCAAACTTTTGATTGCGGACTTTAATATCTTGCCAAATTTTAGCGCAGTGTGAAAAATAGTTCAGATCTGAAACAGTAAAGGAGTAGCATGTGAAATTTTCTAGGACCTTTTTCTCAGGAAAAAATGTTGCTGCCCGAAAGAAACAAATATGTAAAGAGTTTTTTTCATATCAGTGATGCGGGGGACCAACTAGTTTATCTTATTTGTATGTTTCCATGGTAACATCATCCTAAATTAACAAAACCAGCAATAACTCACAGCTTCTGTCCACGCCTCCTCTCCTCCTGCTGGGAAAGTCATTCAGCACACCCAGCGCTTCGACAGGAGACCAGTGAGGGCCAACACACGAGAGGGTAATGCAGAGCATGCTGTGACACTCAGAACAAACCCACTGGCAGAGGAAATATATCATGCCTGAGGAATGACAGATTTGTGCTTTAACGCCACAAGTCATTTCACTTCGTGTTTAATCCTCAAGTGGTGTTAATTACTACTACTACTAACTGCACTAATCTGCTGTTAGTGGACAAATTTGGGCACTTTGTGATTCCATTTATATTTTACATAAATGTCATAAAATTATAAAATAATATTTTTCTTTTTAATAAAATTATGCATTTATTTGGTGATTTTTATGTTATTTTTTAACTCAATTACTCCGTTTAATGGAATGTAAAATAAGCACGTTTTTACGTTTTTCACCCAAAATTCACACGATAAAATAAATGACACTTCTGTTTTTTGTGACATCTGTTAGACTTTGTGACATCTGATAGACTTAGCAATTACTTGAATTATCAATGTAAATGTAAAATGAAAATTTTTTATGTTATTTTTACCTAAAATTCACTTAAAAAAGATTTTCATAAAAACTTCATTCCACTCATTAAAACACAGTAAAAACCCCCCCAAAATATGTCCCACTTTTGTTTTTTAGTGACATCTGATTTAATCAAAATAGCAATTACATGTAATTTCAATGGCAGTACTACTCACTGGTTGCATAGGCCAAAATCTATAAACCAATGTTGTAACAAACTTAAGTTCTAGATTTTCGTCCAGTTAAAATTGTTGAATTAAAAAACACTGTTGGGTACGACTGTGGAAAGATGCCACAATATAAACAAATCTAACCGTGTTATACGGAAAATGCAAAGTAGGAGAAAGTAATCACTTATTTGCAGCAACAAACATCAAACCCTTACAGAAAAGACATGAATTTCACATGTTTTTTACATGTTTTTCGCATGTGATCACATGTATACAACATGTGTTTAGCAAAAAACACGTGTGATCACATGTGAAATGTGTGTTTTCGGAACATTTTGGTGTGAATTCCCACGTGAAACCCATGGGATAACATGTAAAAACCCATGGGATGACATGTGCAACATGTGGTGACGTGAAGAACATGTGATCACATGTGGAGACATGTCGCATATGTTATCCCATGGGATAATGTTCCAAATGGGATAACCAAAATGTTCCAAAAACACACATTTCACATGTGATCACATGTGTTTTTTGCACGTGTGAATTTCGTGTGTCTTTT